>NC_091166.1:14131972-14314472 GCF_040958095.1 Procambarus clarkii
TTGCCTAATAAGCCAAGTTTTCATGAATTAATTGTTTTTCGACTACCTAACCTACCTAACCTTACCTAACCTAACTTTTTCGGCTACCAAACCTAACCTAACCTATAAAGATAGGTTGGGTTAGGTTAGGTAGGGTTGGTTAGGTTCGGTCATATATCTACGTTAATTTTAACACCAATAAAAAAAATGACCTCTCATTTTGAGAGAAGGAATAAATCGGTAAGTTAGGAGATAGAAGGGTAGAGGAAAAGAGGGAAGAACAAGTGGAGGAGATTGTGAAGGGCAAGAGTCGGCAAGGGGTCCGGGAAAGATAAAGGGTAGGGAAGGGATTGTGCAAGAGAGGGGGTAGAGGAGGGAGGAGGGGGGGGGGGGGAAATGGGAAAAGTTGGAATTGAGGGTGGAAAATTGTATAGAGAGGAGAGAGATGGAAACAAAAAGTGATGGGAGTGGGGATGTGTTTAAGGGAGGATACCCGGGCATCGCCGGGTATCCCACCTTGTTATGTTATAAAGTTCATGGATTTCTTACCAAATTGCCAAACATCGATTCTGTACACTTCATTCTCCTCGTTGACATCTGCACCATCACGGGTGAGAATCCTCACCACGTCGTTGTGACCTCTAAAGGCTGCTAACTGAACAGCTGTCCAACCTGTCAGACAAATATAATGTTATATGGTATGATTTATCACGACTCAAGATGCTTCTGAAATGATCATACATAGTATTATGAACATAACAATTTGTTATGTGTGGCCAGGGTTGGATATGAGAGTAAGGGAATGTTCTTATGTGTTCTTGAGAGCACTCAGTACTCTAGGCTGAGAGGTGTGGCCAGGGTGGGATATGAGAGTAAGGGAATGTTCTTATGTGTTCTTGGGAACACTCAGTACTCTAGGCTGAGAGGTGTGGCCAGGGTAGGATATGAGAGTAAGGGAATGTTCTTATGTGTTCTTAGGAAATAAGTCGTTAGGAGTTTGGTAGTGTCATTCTTATCTTTAGTGTAGTCTCGTGTTGTTAATATATTTCTTGTTATTTAGGAACCTGCCAGCTACAGGCTGGATTTGTGGTTGAAGGCCTCCACGATGGTGCACCCAGTGGGACTGTGATTTGGCTGGCCTGTGGCCAGGGTAGATTCGCCGAGAGAATCAGAGGATTCATCGTGGGCCACGACGAAGTGAACCAGGGCTACTCATCTTGAGCACCGTGGAGCATCCTGTGTCTTCAGAGGAAGACTAATCTGTATATAATAAGTGTAGTTATAGCAACCCCGCGTGTGACTGTGATATATTTATTTATGGTGGTGGTAGCAATATATATACAAAAGCAGTGCATTCGTATCCCTTCCCCTTTAATTTACTTGCGTTACGGAACACACCCCTTGAAAGCCACTACTAACTTGGGGCCGGATACTCAAACTCTAATAACATCAGAGAAGAACCCAGTTGCGACCCAATAGGGCCGTAACAATTACAATAGTTCTATTTTCAATCAGGAGCAAAAACCATTGAGAATCTTTATTTTCATTATTTTTTATTTAATAATAGTCACACATATAAGCTGCTGCCTGGATGCCACTATGATAACAGTATCCGATAAATTGCTGAGGGTGTAATAGTTTATGTTTCAAAACTTCTAAAGAAAATCAGTTATCATTTATAGTGACTGCTCGACATACATGTTCATAAAAGCCTTACGTTCAACAATGCCATTAGTCTAAACGATAAATTAATATTTATATATTAATGAGATGGAGAAACTTTTGAAAATATTTGGTAACTTTAATTTACCCAGAATCATTGGCATAGTTTGACCGAACTCTACACCTGAAGCAGACTGTGTAAGAATTGTTCTACGCCTGAAACAGCCTGTGTAAGAATTGTTCTACACCTGAAGCAGACTGTGTAAGAATTGTTCTACACCTGTAGTAGCCTGTGTAAGAATTGTTCTACACCTGTAGTAGCCTGTGTAAGAAATGTTCTACACCTGTAGTAGCCTGTGTAAGAATTGTTCTACACCTGTAGTAGCCTGTGTAAAAATTGTTCTACACCTGAAGCAGCCTGTGTAAGAATTGTTCTACACCTGAAGCAGCCGGCGATGTCTGTGTAAAAAAATAACATTATTGGTAATATTTACATGAAAACTGGTAAAGGAAAATATGTGAACCTAATAACCATCCTACACACTCATCTCTTAAATATAGATTATATGTTTATTGCATTAGGTGATAACAAAAGCATCAATTACTAATATGGATCTACTTCAAGCTTCTTGCTGCTTATTTTGGAAAAGATGAATTGATATATAATCAAATAGCTGATATATGTAACACGAACGAATCAGTCTTAATTGGTGACGTAAATCTGCCTACACCGTACTGGGGAGATCCAATATCTAATAGCTATGGACATAGTTTGTTCACAAATTTATTTTAAATCGCACTGTGTTAATTGGTTAAGAATCTAACGTGGACCTCAAATGTCCTGGGCATAATTTTATCTTCCAATGAAGATTCTATAAATTATGTTCATGTGGACAAAGAATTAAGTTCTAGTGATCATCATTGTTTCATCCTGTTTAATATGGAATAAATGCACAAATTATGAGGAAATACAACATTTGTAAAAAGCTGATTTAAAGCGTGACAAAAGTTATGCTTCCCGAGCAGGAATTATATCACCATAGAATAAACACAAACGAGGCCAGGACCAAGTTAAGCAGTGCAACACTCAAAACTAATATTGAATTACAATCATTGTGTCATCATGGTATAGTGTATGTCATCATGATGAGACATGTCATCATGTCTCAGCATGATCACATGTGGCTGCTGCAGGTGTGTTGCTGACCATCAGTGAGACACATGTGACTGCTGCAGATGTGTTGCAGTCCATCAGTGAGGCACATGTGGCTGTTGCAGATGTGTTGCAGTCCATCAGAAAGGCACATGTGGCTGCTGCAGATGTGTTGCAGTCCATCAGTGAGGCACATGTGGCTGCTGCAGATGTGTTGCAGTCCATCAGTGAGACACATGTGGCTGCTGCAGGTGTGTTGCAGTCCATCAGTGAGACACATGTGACTGCGGCAGATGTGTTGCAGTCCATCAGTGAGACACATGTGACTGCTGCAGATGTGTTGCAGTCCATCAGTGAGGCACATGTGGCTGCTGCAGATGTGTTGCAGTCCATCAGTGAGACACATGTAGCTGCTGTAGATGTGTTGCAGCCCATCAGTGAGACACATGTGGCTGCTGCAGATGTGTTGCAGTTCATCAGTGAGGCACATGTGGTTGTTGCAGATGTGTTGCAGTCCATCAGTGAGGCACATGTGGCTGCTGCAGATGTGTTGCAGTCCATCAGTGAGGCACATGTGGCTGCTGCAGGTGTGTTGCAGTCCATCAGTGAGGCACATGTGGCTGCTGCAGGTGTGTTGCAGTCCATCAGTGAGACACATGTGACTGCTGCAGATGTGTTGCAGTTCATCAGTGAGGCACAGTTTGCTGCTACAGTTGTGTTGCAGTCCATCAGTGAGGCACATGTGGCTGCTGCAGATGTGTTGCAGTCCATCAGTGAGACACATGTAGCTGCTGCAGATGTGTTGCAGTCCATCAGTGAGGCACATGTGGCTGCTGCAGGTGTAATGCAGTCCATCAGTGAGACACATGTGGCTGCTGCAGATGTGTTGCAGTTCATCAGTGAGGCACATGTGGCTGTTGCAGATGTGCTGCAGTCCATCAGTGAGACACATGTGGCTGCTGCAGATGTGTTGCAGTCCATCAGTGAGGCACATGTGGCTGCTGCAGGTGTGTTGCAGTCCATCAGTGAGACACATGTGACTGTTGCAGGTGTGTTGCAGTCCATCAGTGAGTCATGTGGCTGTTGCAGGTGTGTTGCAGTCCATCCGTGAGGCACATGTGGCTGTTGCATGTGTGTTGCAGTCCATCAGTGAGGCACATGTGGCTGCTGCAGGATGTTGCAGTCCATCAGTGAGACACATGTGGCTGCTGCTGATGTGTTGCAGTCCATCAGTGAGGCACATGTGGCTGCTGCAGGTGTGTTGCAGTCCATTAGCGATACACATGTGGCTGCTGCAGGTGTGTTGCAGTCCATCAGTGAGACACATGTGGTTGCTGCAGGTGTGTTGCAGTCCATCAGTGAGGCACATGTGGCTGTTGCAGGTGTGTTGCAGTTCATCAGTGAGGCACAGGTGGCTGTTGCAGGTGTGTTGCAGTTCGTCAGTGAGACACATGTGGCTGCTGCAGGTGTGTTGCAGTTCATCGGTGAGGCACATGTGGCTGTTGCCGGTGTGTTGCAGTCCATCAGTGAGACACATGTGGCTGTTGCAGTCCATCAGTGAGGCACATGTGGCTGTTGCAGATGTGTTGCAGTCCATCAGTGAGACACATGTGGCTGCTGCAGGTGTGTTGCAGTCCATCAGTGAGGCACATGTGGCTGTTGCAGGTGTGTTGCAGTCCATTAGTGAGGCACAGGTGGCTGCTGCATGTGTGTTGCAGTTCATCAGTGAGGCACATGTGGCTGTTGCAGATGTGTTGCAGTCCATCAGTGAGACACATGTGGCTGCTGCAGGTGTGTTGCAGCCCATCAGTGAGGCACATGTGGCTGTTGCAGGTGTGTTGCAGTCCATTAGTGAGGCACAGGTGGCTGCTGCATGTGTGTTGCAGTTCATCAGTGAGGCACAGTTTGCTGCTACAGTTGTGTTGCACTCTCCGTGAGGTTCACAGCTTTCCCAGAGAGTTTAATGTTGTTTCCAGCTTTACGACAATGTTTAATGTTGGTACCAGCTTTTCCAGAAAGTTTAATGTTGTTTCCAGCTTTTCAAGAGAGTTTAATGTTATTCACAGCTTTCCCAAAGAGTTTACTGTTTTTACCAGCTTTAACAGACAGTTTACTATTGTTACCAGCTTTCCCTGAGAGATTAATGTTGTTACCAGCTTTCCCTGAGAGATTAATGTTGTTAGCAGTGTGACGATAATATGTAATAGAGCAGTGGCTGTTCTGGCTGGTGTTGTTGCAATCGCACATGAATACAAAAAGTAAAATAAAACAAATAAGACTGCTTGTTTCCTCTACACTGTGAGAACTGCAGGTGAAAACTAATGAAATAAAAATTTCTGAGATTTAATATATCAAAATGATTTGAATAACATACAAAACAAAGCCCCTTATCCACTTGGCTTAAACGCAATTTACAAGAGAAATAGACACATGTGATAGTAACGTTAATGGCAAAGGGGCAATTAATACGTTATACAAAAGCTGCAGAAGTCTACTGACACCCAGGGGAGCGTGAGTACATGTTCCAGCTGAGAGCAGGAAGTGCATTCTAATGACTGGATGCATGCGAGCTCTTTATATATATATATATATATATATATATATATATATATATATATATATATATATATATATATATATATATTTATATATATATATATATATATATATATATATATATAATATATATATATATGTATATATAATATATAATATATATATATATATATATATATATATATATATATATATATATATATATATATATATATATATATATATATATATATATATATATATATATATATATATATGGGCCAGGAAGGCATAGATAGCGCGAATCTTGTGGGAAACCATCAGCCGGCAGTAAGACAAGCAATTAGCGTCCTGTCGACCAGTGTCTTGGCCTCTGCCCAGACAGCAGGTGTCCAGGTGTCTCGGGTACTAGAGGGTGGAAGGCGGGTGGTGTCTATCTAGACACTGAGGCGTCTGAAAATGTATTGTTTTGGTTGTTGATGCTGATTCCTTATGTTGGAGCATGCAGATACATTGGTGAATAGGCGGTACTGGAAAGAGGCAGGATCTACTGCCTAAGCAGGAGATATCCAAAACACCAGCTTCCAACCAGCGGTTGTTACTAGCTTTCCTAGACCATTTACTGTTGTTCCCAACTTCCTTATAGAGTTTAATATTTTTACTAGCATTCCCAGAGAGTTTAATGTTGTTCCAGCTTTCCCAGAGAGTTTACTGATGTTTCCAACTTTACAATAAAATTTACTGTGGTTACCAGGCTTTTCCAGAGAGTTCAATGTTCGTACCAGCTTTCCCAGAGAGTTTAATATTGCTGCAAGCATTTCCAGATAGATTAATGTTGTTACCAGCTTTTGCAGAGAGTTTAGTTATATTAAATGCCATCCCAGAGAGTTTACTGTTGTCACCAGCTTTCTCAGAGAGTTTAATGTTGTTTCCAGCTATACAAGCGAGTTTAACCTTGTTACCGGCTTTCCCAGAGAGTATATTACTGTTACCAGCTTTCCAAGAAAGTTTAATGTGGTTACCAGCTCTCCAAGAGAGTTTAATGTGGATACCATTTTTACCAAACAGTTTAATGTTGTTACAAAAATACCCAGGGAGTCTTCTTTTGTTTCCAGCTTTTTTCGGAATGTTTAATGTTGTTACCAGATTTCCCACAGAGTTTACTGATGTATCAGCAATCCCAAGGAAGTTTATTGTTGTAATAAGCTCTCACACCTTAGCTTTGTGTGATGCGATTTACACTTAAACAACGGAGGTGTATGTTAATGATCCTATAACCCCCCGCGCTGCGGGTCTTCACCCCTTCTACTGGGGTACCGTTGTTAATGATCCTATAACCCCGCCCCCCCACGCTGCGGGTCTTCACCACCTCTGCTGGGGTACCGTTGTTAATGATCCTATAACCCCCCCCCCACGCTGCGGGTCTTCACCACCTCTACTGGGGTACCGTTGTTAATGATCCTATAACCCCCCACGCTGCGGGTCTTCACCCCCTCTACTGGGGTACCGTTGTTAATGATCCTATAACCCCCCACGCTGCGGGTCTTCACCCCCTCTACTGGGGTACCGTTGTTAATGATCCTATAACCCCCCACGCTGCGGGTCTTCACCCCCTCTACTGGGGTACCGTTGTTAATGATCCTATAACCCCCCACGCTGCGGGTCTTCACCCCCTCTACTGGGGTACCGTTGTTAATGATCCTATAACCCCCCACGCTGCGGGTCTTCACCCCCTCTACTGGGGTACCGTTGTTAATGATCCTATAACCCCCCACGCTGCGGGTCTTCACCCCCTCTACTGGGGTACTGTTGTTAATGATCCTATAACCCCCCACGCTGCGGGTCTTCACCCCCTCTACTGGGGTACCGTTGTTAATGATCCTATAACCCCCCACGCTGCGGGTCTTCACCCCCTCTACTGGGGTACCGTTGTTAATGATCCTATAACCCCCCACGCTGCGGGTCTTCACCCCCTCTACTGGGGTACCGTTGTTAATGATCCTATAACCCCCCACGCTGCGGGTCTTCACCCCCTCTACTGGGGTACCGTTGACCACATTCAGGGAGCTCTCCAAGTCATGCCTCAAGTCCGGTCCACCACTACTTGACTGTGGAGCTAAGGGAGAGAGGAGAAAGCCCAGCACACACTGCTTGATACTGACAAAGAGCTGAAATCTCTTGAAACCTTGCAAAATGAAGCTGTGCGTCTCATCCTTGGGGCTCCAAAGTCCTCGAGAATAGTTAATATGAGAGCAGAGTTAAAATTACCTACCATATGTGAGAGAATTTTGTCTATTAGCACAGTTTTCGGCGTGAAGGCATTGAGTAGTTCTAGACAACACATGAAGTTTCAAGCTAAACTCTCTAATATGCTGCACTCACCTGAGGTCTATAGAAGAAGAACGAAATCTGATTATGTATATTGGTTCTACAAGGTAGCTAACTCCATCAAAATATTAAATATATACCCAACTCAACTAATGATTAATGAACCAATTACTCCATGGGATAACTGGGATCTATCAGTTGATTTTGTAAATGCGCCCAAGAAAGATAGTGTGCACACTACATTACTCACCGGTGAGTCCTGTTTCGCCTAACGCTACCGCATAGTGGACATAAAGTTATGTCCTCTTTTAAAATATTTTTATAAAATTCAATTTTTATCCGATTTACTTTGGGTTTGTTTCAAACTGCGCGCCATGAGGCTCTCTTTCTCACCACTAGGCTGCATTGTACAATAAGTTCATGAAAGGTGTGGACCACTTCGATCAAATGGTATTATGTCCCAAACGGGTTGCAGGTGGGTGACTTTAGCCGTTTATACTGGTAATGCTTCCCCCATATCATGTATTATATGCATATGTCTGTTTAGGGAATTTTATTCCGATCAATGTACAACCAAAAATAACTGTGTGCAACATGTATAAACTTGACAAACATAACAAAAGTAAAAACATTTCGTGTGTATTTGACGCTACTGATATGTTCCAGTGTTGTTTTATATTTGGCGCTATTCTATCTTACGCTTTGTTGATCTTTTTTACCTATGGGCTAATAGAACATTCTATTGCGAACACATTGACACAAAAATGAATGACGTACATAGAAAATTAATGTCATGAGAGTGAAATAAGTATAAACTTTCAAAGCGCTGTGCGTCGTCCCGTCACCTATACCAGGTAACAATTTCACTACTTCCCACACTCTTGCGGGCGGGCCGCAATCATTATTCTACGCTTATATTCATATCACCGTGTTGGGAATTTCATTGCGAGTCCATTGATACCAGAATTAACGCTGTAAGACAAGTGTGGAGGTGATAACAATCCCAAGAGTAAAAACATTTTGTTGCTGTTGGGCGTTCACGGCGAGTCATCTTCGTAGTTATTTATTTGGTGCTGGTATCCCTATACGTTTCGTGACTTTTTTTACTGATGTTCTAGAGAATTTTATTGCGAACACGTTGGTACCAAAATGAAATACGTAGTTCAAGAACTAAGGTAAGGAGAGTAAAAAGAGTATACACATTTTTGTTTTTACGCTTACTCAGCAAAAACGCTCGGCGCAAATACCGCTTTTTTTTTTACCATTGTAGGGAGCGCGAAAGTGTTTTAAAACAGTTAACACTGAAAAGCATCACTGAAAGTACTCAGAGTATGGGTAACGATGTGTATTAGTGCTATACCGAAGGCTCTGTAGAAGAAGGTGGACGATGTACCGGATGTGCATGTAACATATTTGAACAATCTTCTCTCGTACATACAGCAATGAAGCGCGTCAATGACTGGGCAAGTACAACTCAAACCGAACTTGGAGGCATATACCTTGCCACTGAATTTCTAAAAGACAAAGGCAGTGGACTGATATACTGTGACTCGTAGAGTGCACTCTTGGCATTGAACGCACATAGTAGTGACACCCAGAAAATAGTCAGTGATATTCGAATGAATGTTTTAGCTGCTAAAGAAAACAGACTTGAGGTTAAATTCCTATGGATACCATCACATGTTGGCATCTCAAGGCATGACACTGTTGATATGCTTGCAAAGACAGCCTGTAGAAAACCAGTGGTAGAAATTGATATGGGTGTTTCATTAGCAGTGACAAAGAGAATACTTAAACAAATATCTAGTGAAGATCTCTCCGTCCTAACAAATTCACAAAGACCTGAAAGTTGTAGCATTAAATATTATGATAGATATCGTGAGGAGACATTCACATATGGGACTAATAGAACAAGAACCCGGCAATGTGATGTTATAGTGGCCAGAATACGCCTGGGATATAGACGTATCTGGCAGCTTTCTCAAAACCCAAATGTCGAGTACACAATGTGTCAACTTTGTGAAAGAGAAAACATGCACTCTCTTGAACATTATATTGTAGAATGCCCCATACTGACTGATTTTCGCCCTCCTGGGCTAAGGTATGCTGAACTGTGTAGTTACTATATGAGTACTGGAACACTTGATGATATATTGGACTTGTATCCAAGATTGACCATGTAATATACCAATTATACAATGTATATATATGATGTAACTATATAACCTGAGCTTGTAAAAGCACCTTCAGTGATTAAGTGCTTAATTACACACTAGTTTCTTTATCAGCTATCTCACCCTGTCAGAGTAAATGAGACAAATGTATGTGAATGAATGTGTGTGTATATATGTATGTATATGTGTGCGTGTATGTATATGTATGGATATAAAGTATATATGGAAGCTGATCAGAATTACATTTCACCTTTGTGAATGTACATTAATGACACTATATAAAAGACACAATGCTGGTTAGCATTGTAAATGTGTGGCCACATCTGTGGTAGAAAAAAAACTACTTGAGCTCTATCCTGCAATGTGCAACACGTCAGAGAGAGAGAGCGCCAACGGCCATACCACGTTGAGAACACCGCTTCTCGTCCGATCAGCGAAGTTAAGCAACGTTGGGTTTGGTTAGTACTTGGATGGGTGACCGCCTGGGAACACCAAATGCTGTTGGCAATAATGTTAAGGGGGGAGCCAGTCGGCCGAGCGGACAGCTCGCTGGACTTGTGATCCTGTGGTCATGGGTTCGATCCCAGGTGCCGGCGAGAAACAATGGGCAGAGTTTCTTTCACCCTATGCCCCTGTTACCTAACAGTAAAATAGGTACCTGGGTGTTAGTCAGCTGTCATGGGCTGTTTCCTGGGGGTCGAGGACCGGGCCGCGGGGACACTAAAGCCCTGAAATCATCTCAAGATAACCCCCACCGGGCTTGTCCAGCTACACATGCAAAGTTTTGCGGGACCTCCGGTCGTTACCTCAGTTCTCAACATTTATTTCGGTCGCAAGCTGGGTAATCTTCTCTGCGTCCGTCCCAGCAACGCTTTCATTTCAAATTTGATACAGTGTTGCCACCTAGTGTCACTTTTCTGTTTAATATCAGTACTAGTGTGGTGCAATATAATATCACTTGTTCACAATGTTCAGTGAGATGAGGAGACATATAAAAGCGACAATAAAAGTAAATAAAGATTACTGATGAGAAAACTACATAAACATGATAGAAGTATACGTGTAATAATATATAAATCAGATATAAATCAGTGGCGCTTCTTTGGTGGCCTCCGGCAACCCGAGTCAGCTGAACGAATTTAAGGGGATATTTGCCCTTATGTACCTTATGTGGGCCGGCTCCGTCAGCGAAGACCCATAATCCTCTCGGCTCCGCCACTCCCTGTCTTCACCAGGTAGAAGATGACATATGCAAGCTGCCCTACAGCCTAATCTACTTCTAAGAATCAATAGACATCCTGCAGAAGGCCTATTGGCCCATACGAGGCAGCTCCTATTTATAACCACCCAATCCCACTCATATACTTGTCCAACCCGCGCTTGAAACAATCGAGAGACCCCACCTCCAGCACGTTACGCGGTAATTGGTTCCACAAATCAACAACCCTGTTACTGAACCAGTATTTACCCAAGTCTTTCCTAAATCTAAACTTATCCAATTTATACCCATTGTTTCGTGTTCTGTCTTGTGTTGATACTTTTAAGACCCTATGAATATCCCCTTTGTTATGTCCATTCACCCACTTGTAAACCTCTATCATGTCACCCCTAACTCTTCGCCTTTCCAGTGAATGCAACTTAAGCTTTGTTAATCTTTCTTCATATGAAAGATTTCTAATTTGGGGAATTAACTTAGTCATCCTACGCTGGACACGTTCAAGTGAATTTATATCCATTCTATAATATGGCGACCAAAACTGAACTGCATAATCTAAATGGGGCCTAACTAGAGCAAGATATAGCTTGAGAACCATACCAGGTGTCTTGTTACTAACGCTGCAATTAACAAATCCAAGTGTCTGATTTGCCTTATTACGAACATTTATGCATTGATCCTTTTGTTTTAAATTCTTGCTAATCATAACTCCCAGATCCCTTTCGCAATTCGACTTCGCAATCTCAACACCATCTAGCTCGTATCTTGTAACCCTATCATCATTACCTAACCTCAGAACTTTACATTTATCAGCATTAAACTGCATCTGCCAATCCTTCGACCATTTCAAAACCCTATCTAAATCAACTTGAAGAGATAGTGAGTCCTCCTCCGAATTAATTTCCCTACCGATTTTCGTATCATCGGCAAATTTGCAAATGTTGCTACTCAAACCTGAATCAAAATCGTTTATATATATTATAAACAACAGAGGTCCCAGGACAGAGCCCTGAGGCACCCCACTTACAACATTTTCCCACTCTGACTTGACTCCATTTATACTAACTCTCTGTTTCCTTTGGTATAGCCATGCCCTAATCCAGCTTAATATAGCACCCCCAATACCATGAGACTCTAACTTTTTAGTCAGTCTTTTATGTGGCACTGTATCAAAAGCTTTGCTAAAGTCAAGGTACACAACATCACAATCCTTACCACTATCAACTGCCTCAACAATGCTAGAATAAAAAGATAGCAAATTTGTTAAACATGAACGGCCATTTATAAAACCATGTTGCGACTCAATTATTAATTTATGTTTTTCAAGATGAAGACGAATTTTATTTGCTATTATAGATTCGAGTAACTTTCCCACAATAGACGTTAGCCTAATTGGTCGATAGTTAGACGCAAGTGATCTATCTCCTTTCTTAAAAACTGGTATCACAATAGCAACTTTCCAAAACTCTGGCACTGCCTGACTCTATTGATTTATTAAATATGGTTGATAGTGGGTCACAAAGCTCCTCTTTGCATTCTTTAAGCACCCTGGCAAACACTTCATCCGGCCCTGGGGATTTGTTTGGTTTGAGTTTTACTATTTGTTTAAGAACATCCTCCCTGGTAACTGTTAAACTCGTCAACCTGTCCTCGTCCCCACCCACATAGACTTGTTCGGCTGAAGGCATATTGTTAAGTTCCTCTTTAGTAAATACAGATACAAAATATTTATTAAAAATATTACTCATCTCTTCATCACTATCTGTTATTTGACCTGTCTCAGTTTTTAATGGACCTATCCTTTCCCTAGTCTTAGTACGATATAACTGAAAAAACCCTTTAGGATTTGTCTTTGCTTGCCCTGCTATGCGAACTTCATAGTTTCTTTTTGCTTTCCTTATCTCTTTTTTAACATTTCTAACCAGTTGTACGAATTCCTGTTCTAAAGTGACCTCCCCATTTTTAATCCTTTTGTACCAAGCTCTCTTTTTACCTATAAGATTCTTCAAATTCTTTGTTATCCACTTTGGGTCATTGGTATTCGATCTAATCAATTTGTATGGTATACTTCGTTCCTGTGCTTTGTTTAGAATATTCTT
Organism: Procambarus clarkii; assembly: GCF_040958095.1. Taxonomy (NCBI): domain Eukaryota; kingdom Metazoa; phylum Arthropoda; class Malacostraca; order Decapoda; family Cambaridae; genus Procambarus; species Procambarus clarkii. Next base: position 14,145,119 of record NC_091166.1, read on the forward strand.
AAATAAGTTATATATTGAATCCACATCGAAATCCCCATTTACGTCACCTATCACTGGGTTCATGTCTCGCTCCAAGACCGGCCTCCACCCCATTCCCAAGACTTTCCAATCAATTTGACCCAAAAAAATTCTAAGGCTATTAAAATCAGCTTTTCGAAAATCTGGCACTTTAACAGAATTTTCTCCTACAGGTCTATTCCATTCTATGCTAATCTGATTTCTTTGTGATCACTGTTCCCTAGCTCACTCCCTATTTTGAAGTCATTAATTTGTGTTTCCCTGTTAGTTAACACTAAATCTAAAATATTATTTTCCCGTGTTGGTTCCTTAATGTGTTGCGTAAGAAAGCAATCGTCAATTAATTCTAGAAAATCTACTGCTTCACTATTCCCTGTTTTGTTCAACCAGTTTATTCCACTAAAATTAAAGTCACCCATGACGTAAATACTGTTAGATCTAGATGCCCTCGATATTTCATCCCATAGATGCTTTGCTTCCATTTTGTCTAAATTTGGTGGCCTATATATAACTCCTATTATAATATTATTTGCTTTTTCGTATAATTCTATCCAAATAGTTTCTGTGTGTGGCTCAGTTTTGATTCCCTCTTTGAGACTACATTTCAAATTGTCCCTAACATATATGGCTACTCCCCCTCCTCGTCTAATATATCTATCTGTGTGAAATAGTTTAAATCCATTTATTTGATATTCAGCTAATAGTTCTCTATTTTCTACATTCATCCACGTTTCGGTAAGTGCAATAATATCTATTTTTTCTGTGCAGACAAGAGCATTTAATTCGTTAATTTTATTTCTTAGACTTCTACTGTTAGTGTAATATATCCTAAGTGAATTGTTATTTTGAGGCCCTTCTCTTTCCCTGATCATTTTGCCAATTCCTTTCTCCCACAAACACATACTTTTATTACCTCCTTCTTCCAAATCAATTCCCATACCTCTATCTACTAACAGTTTAAACCCAAACAAACACCTCTAACCACTTCTTCCAACGAGTTCGCAACAGCAACAACCTCAGCTCTCGATAGATGCACCCCATCACGAGCATACATTTCATTTCTTCCATAGAAGTGTTCCCAGTTGTCTATGAAAGATATTGCATTTGATTTGCAATATCTTTCCAGCCGGCAATTGACACCAAGTGCCCTCGATATCCATTCATTTCCTACTCCCTTTCTTGGAAGAATGCCACATATGATCGGGATTCCTCCCTTGCTCCTAACTAATTCAATGGCTGTCCTGAATCTCTGTATTAGTTCCTCACTCCTAACTCGTCCAACATCATTACCCCCTGCACTAATACAAATAATGGGTTTGTTTCCATTTCCTGTCATAATATCATTTATAAGAACATAAGAACATAAGAACAAAGGTAACTGCAGAAGGCCTATTGGCCCATACGAGGCAGCTCCTATTCTATAACCACCCAATCCCACTCATATACTTGTCCAACCCGCGCTTGAAACAATCGAGGGACCCCACCTCCACCACGTTACGCGGCAATTGGTTCCACAAATCTACAACCCTGATACTGAACCAGTATTTACCCAAGTCTTTCCTAAATCTAAACTTATCCAATTTATACCCATTGTTTCGTGTTCTGTCCTGTGTTGATACTTTTAATACCCTATTAATATCCCCCTTGTTATGTCCATTCACCCACTTGTAAACCTCTATCATGTCGCCCCTAACTCTTCGCCTTTCCAGTGAATGCAACTTAAGCTTTGTTAATCTTTCTTCATATGAAAGATTTCTAATTTGGGGAATTAACTTAGTCAGGAGGAAATGATGTTGGTCGAGTCAGGAGTGAGGAACTGATTCAGAGGTATAAAACAGCCATAGAGTTAGTTAGGAGCAAGGGAGGAATCCCGATCATATGTGGCATTCTTCCAAGAAAGGGAGTGGGAAATGAATGGATATCGAGGGCACTTGGTGTCAATTGCCGGCTGGAAAGATATTGCAAATCAAATGCAATATCTTTCATAGACAACTGGGAACACTTCTATGGAAGAAATGAAATGTATGCTCGTGATGGGGTGCATCTATCGAGAGCTGGGGTTGTTGCTGTTGCGAACTCGCTAGAAGAAGTGGTTAGAGGTGTTTGTTTGGGTTTAAACTGTTAGTAGATAGAGGTATGGGAATTGATTTGGAGGAAGGAGGTAATAAAAGTATGTGTTTGTGGGAGAAAGGAATTGGCAAAACGATCAGGGAAAGAGAAGGTCCGCAAAATAACAATTCACTTAGGGTATATTACACTAACAGTAGAAGTCTAAGAAATAAAATTAACGAATTAAATGCTCTTGTCTGCACAGAAAAAATAGATATTATTGCACTTACCGAAACGTGGATGAATGTAGAAAATAGAGAACTATTAGCTGAATATCAAATATATGGATTTAAACTATTTCACACAGATAGATATATTAGACGAGGAGGTGGAGTAGCCATATATGTTAGGGACAATTTGAAATGTAGTCTCAAAGAGGGAATCAAAACAGAGCCACACTCAGAAACTATTTGGATTGAATTAAACGAAAAAGCTAATAATATTATAATAGGAGTAATATATAGGCCACCAAATTTAGACAGAATGGAAGCAAAGCATCTATGGGATGAAATATCTAGAGCATCTAGATCTAACAGTATTTATGTCATGGGTGACTTTAATTTTAGCGGAATAAACTGGTTGAACAAAACAGGGAATAGTGAAGCAGAAGATTTTCTAGAATTAATTGACGATTGCTTTCTTACGCAACACATTAAGGAACCAACACGGGAAAATAATATTTTAGATTTAGTGTTAACTAACAGGGAAACGCAAATTAATGACATCGAAATAGGGAGTGAGCTAGGGAGCAGTGATCACAAAGAAATCAGATTTAGCATAGAATGGAATAGACCAGTAGGAGAAAATTCTGTTAAAGTGCCAGATTTTCGAAAAGCTGATTTTAATAGCCTAAGAAATTTTTTGGGTCAAATTGATTGGAAAGGCTTGGGTATGGGGTGTGGGCCGGTCTTGGAGCGAGACATGAACCCAGCGATAGGTGACTTAAATGGGGATTTCGATGTGGATTCAATATATAACTTATTTAAGAATATTCTAAACAAAGCACAGGAACGTAGTATACCATACAAATTGAATAGATCGTATACTAATGATCCAAAGTGGATAACAAAGAATTTGAAGAACCTTATAGGTAAAAAGAGAGCTTGGTACAAAAGGATTAAAAATGGGGAGGTCACTTTAGAACAGGAATTCGTACAACTGGTTAGAAATGTTAAAAAAGAGATAAGGAAAGCAAAAAGAAACTATGAAGTTCGCATAGCAGGGCAAGCAAAGACAAATCCTAAAGGGTTTTTTCAGTTATATCGTACTAAGACTAGGGAAAGGATAGGTCCATTAAAAACTGAGACAGGTCAAATAACAGATAGTGATGAAGAGATGAGTAGTATTTTTAATAAATATTTTGTATCTGTATTTACTAAAGAAGAACTTAACAATATGCCTTCAGCCGAACAAGTCTATGTGGGTGGGGACGAGGACAGGTTGACGAGTTTAGTAGTTACCAGGGAGGATGTTCTTAAACAAATAGTAAAACTCAAACCAAACAAATCCCCAGGGCCGGATGAAGTGTTTGCTAGGGTGCTTAAAGAATGCAAAGAGGAGCTTTGTGACCCACTGTCAACCATATTTAATAAATCAATAGAGTCAGGCAGAGTGCCAGAGTTTTGGAAAGTTGCTAATGTGATACCAGTTTTTAAGAAAGGAGATAGATCACTTGCGTCTAACTATCGACCAATTAGCCTAACGTCTATTGTGGGAAAGTTACTCGAATCTATAATAGCAAATAAAATTCGTCTTCATCTTGAAAAACATAAATTAATAATTGAGTCGCAACATGGTTTTATAAATGGCCGTTCATGTTTAACAAATTTGTTATCTTTTTATTCTAGCATTGTTGAGGCAGTTGATAGTGGTAAGGATTGCGATGTTGTATACCTTGACTTTAGCAAAGCTTTTGATACAGTGCCACATGAAAGACTGATTAAAAAAATAGAGTCTCATGGTATTGGGGGTGCTATATTAAGCTGGATTAGGGCATGGCTATACCAAAGGAAACAGAGAGTTAGTATAAATGGAATCAAGTCAGAGTGGGAAAATGTTGTAAGTGGAGTGCCTCAAGGCTCTGTCCTGGGACCTCTGTTGTTTATAATATATATAAATGATTTAGATTCAGGTTTGAGTAGCAACATTTGCAAATTTGCCGATGATACGAAAATCGGTAGGGAAATTAATTCGGAGGAGGACTCACTATCACTTCAAGTTGATCTAGATAGGGTTTTGAAATGGTCAAAGGATTGGCAGATGCAGTTTAATGCTGATAAATGTAAAGTTCTGAGGTTAGGTAATGATGATAGAGTTACAAGATACGAGCTAGATGGTGTTGTGATTGCGAAGTCGGATTGCGAAAGGGATCTGGGAGTTATGATTAGTAAGAATTTAAAACAAAAGGATCAATGCATAAATGTTCGTAATAAGGCAAATCGGACACTTGGATTTATTAATCGCAGCGTTAGTAACAAGACACCTGGTGTGGTTCTCAAGCTATATCTTGCTCTAGTTAGGCCCCATTTAGATTATGCAGTTCAGTTTTGGTCGCCATATTATAGAATGGATATAAATTCACTTGAACGTGTCCAGCGTAGGATGACTAAGTTAATTCCCCAAATTAGAAATCTTTCATATGAAGAAAGATTAACAAAGCTTAAGTTGCATTCACTGGAAAGGCGAAGAGTTAGGGGTGACATGATAGAGGTTTACAAGTGGATGAATGGACATAACCGGGGGGATATTAATAGGGTATTAAAAGTATCAACACAGGACAGAACACGAAACAATGGATATAAATTGGATAAGTTTAGATTTAGGAAAGACTTGGGTAAATACTGGTTCAGTAACAGGGTTGTTGATTTGTGGAACCAATTGCCGCGTAACATTGTGGAGGTGGGGTCCCTCGATTGTTTCAAGCGCGGGTTGGACAAGTATATGAGTGGGATTGAGTGGTTATAGAATAGGAGCTGCCTCGTATGGGCCAATAGGCCTTCTGCAGTTACCTTTGTTCTTATGTTCTTATGTTCTTATCCTACGCTGGACACGTTCAAGTGAATTTATATCCATTCTATAATATGGCGACCAAAACTGAACTGCATAATCTAAATGGGGCCTAACTAGAGCAAGATATAGCTTGAGAACCACACCAGGTGTCTTGTTACTAACGCTGCGATTAATAAATCCAAGTGTCCGATTTGCCTTATTACGAACATTTATGCATTGATCCTTTTGTTTTAAATTCTTACTAATCATAACTCCCAGATCCCTTTCGCAATCCGACTTCGCAATCACAACACCATCTAGCTCGTATCTTGTAACTCTATCATCATTACCTAACCTCAGAACTTTACATTTATCAGCATTAAACTGCATCTGCCAATCCTTTGACCATTTCAAAACCCTATCTAGATCAACTTGAAGTGATAGTGAGTCCTCCTCCGAATTAATTTCCCTACCGATTTTCGTATCATCGGCAAATTTGCAAATGTTGCTACTCAAACCTGAATCTAAATCATTTATATATATTATAAACAACAGAGGTCCCAGGACAGAGCCTTGAGGCACTCCACTTACAACATTTTCCCACTCTGACTTGATTCCATTTATACTAACTCTCTGTTTCCTTTGGTATAGCCATGCCCTAATCCAGCTTAATATAGCACCCCCAATACCATGAGACTCTAACTTTTTAGTCAGTCTTTTATGTGGCACTGTATCAAAAGCTTTGCTAAAGTCAAGGTACACAACATCACAATCCTTACCACTATCAACTGCCTCAACAATGCTAGAATAAAAAGATAGCAAATTTGTTAAACATGAACGGCCATTTATAAAACCATGTTGCGACTCAATTATTAATTTATGTTTTTCAAGATGAAGACGAATTTTATTTGCTATTATAGATTCGAGTAACTTTCCCACAATAGACGTTAGCCTAATTGGTCGATAGTTAGACGCAAGTGATCTATCTCCTTTCTTAAAAACTGGTATCACAATAGCAACTTTCCAAAACTCTGGCACTGCCTGACTCTATTGATTTATTAAATATGGTTGATAGTGGGTCACAAAGCTCCTCTTTGCATTCTTTAAGCACCCTGGCAAACACTTCATCCGGCCCTGGGGATTTGTTTGGTTTGAGTTTTACTATTTGTTTAAGAACATCCTCCCTGGTAACTGTTAAACTCGTCAACCTGTCCTCGTCCCCACCCACATAGACTTGTTCGGCTGAAGGCATATTGTTAAGTTCCTCTTTAGTAAATACAGATACAAAATATTTATTAAAAATATTACTCATCTCTTCATCACTATCTGTTATTTGACCTGTCTCAGTTTTTAATAAGAACATAAGAACATAAGAACAAAGGTAACTGCAGAAGGCCTATTGGCCCATACGAGGCAGCTCCTATTCTATAACCACCCAATCCCACTCATATACTTGTCCAACCCGTGCTTGAAACAATCGAGGGACCCCACCTCCACAATGTTACGCGGCAATTGGTTCCACAAATCAACAACCCTGTTACTGAACCAGTATTTACCCAAGTCTTTCCTAAATCTAAACTTATCCAATTTATATCCATTGTTTCGTGTTCTGTCCTGTGTTGATACTTTTAATACCCTATTAATATCCCCCCGGTTATGTCCATTCATCCACTTGTAAACCTCTATCATGTCACCCCTAACTCTTCGCCTTTCCAGTGAATGCAACTTAAGCTTTGTTAATCTTTCTTCATATGAAAGATTTCTAATTTGGGGAATTAACTTAGTCATCCTACGCTGGACACGTTCAAGTGAATTTATATCCATTCTATAATATGGCGACCAAAACTGAACTGCATAATCTAAATGGGGCCTAACTAGAGCAAGATATAGCTTGAGAACCACACCAGGTGTCTTGTTACTAACGCTGCGATTAATAAATCCAAGTGTCCGATTTGCCTTATTACGAACATTTATGCATTGATCCTTTTGTTTTAAATTCTTACTAATCATAACTCCCAGATCCCTTTCGCAATCCGACTTCGCAATCACAACACCATCTAGCTCGTATCTTGTAACTCTATCATCATTACCTAACCTCAGAACTTTACATTTATCAGCATTAAACTGCATCTGCCAATCCTTTGACCATTTCAAAACCCTATCTAGATCAACTTGAAGTGATAGTGAGTCCTCCTCCGAATTAATTTCCCTACCGATTTTCGTATCATCGGCAAATTTGCAAATGTTGCTACTCAAACCTGAATCTAAATCATTTATATATATTATAAACAACAGAGGTCCCAGGACAGAGCCTTGAGGCACTCCACTTACAACATTTTCCCACTCTGACTTGATTCCATTTATACTAACTCTCTGTTTCCTTTGGTATAGCCATGCCCTAATCCAGCTTAATATAGCACCCCCAATACCATGAGACTCTATTTTTTTAATCAGTCTTTCATGTGGCACTGTATCAAAAGCTTTGCTAAAGTCAAGGTATACAACATCGCAATCCTTACCACTATCAACTGCCTCAACAATGCTAGAATAAAAAGATAACAAATTTGTTAAACATGAACGGCCATTTATAAAACCATGTTGCGACTCAATTATTAATTTATGTTTTTCAAGATGAAGACGAATTTTATTTGCTATTATAGATTCGAGTAACTTTCCCACAATAGACGTTAGGCTAATTGGTCGATAGTTAGACGCAAGTGATCTATCTCCTTTCTTAAAAACTGGTATCACAATAGCAACTTTCCAAAACTCTGGCACTGCCTGACTCTATTGATTTATTAAATATGGTTGATAGTGGGTCCTAAAGCTCCTCTTTGCATTCTTTAAGCACCCTGGCAAACACTTCATCCGGCCCTGGGGATTTGTTTGGTTTGAGTTTTACTATTTGTTTAAGAACATCCTCCCTGGTAACTGTTAAACTCGTCAACCTGTCCTCGTCCCCACCCACATAGACTTGTTCGGCTGAAGGCATATTGTTAAGTTCCTCTTTAGTAAATACAGATACAAAATATTTATTAAAAATATTACTCATCTCTTCATCACTATCTGTTATTTGACCTGTCTCAGTTTTTAATGGACCTATCCTTTCCCTAGTCTTAGTACGATATAACTGAAAAAACCCTTTAGGATTTGTCTTTGCTTGCCCTGCTATGCGAACTTCATAGTTTCTTTTTGCTTTCCTTATCTCTTTTTTAACATTTCTAACCAGTTGTACGAATTCCTGTTCTAAAGTGACCTCCCCATTTTTAATCCTTTTGTACCAAGCTCTCTTTTTACCTATAAGATTCTTCAAATTCTTTGTTATCCACTTTGGGTCATTGGTATTCGATCTAATCAATTTGTATGGTATACTTCGTTCCTGTGCTTTGTTTAGAATATTCTTAAATAAGTTATATATTGAATCCACATCGAAATCCCCATTTACGTCACCTATCACTGGGTTCATGTCTCGCTCCAAGACCGGCCTCCACCCCATTCCCAAGACTTTCCAATCAATTTGACCCAAAAAAATTCTAAGGCTATTAAAATCAGCTTTTCGAAAATCTGGCACTTTAACAGAATTTTCTCCTACAGGTCTATTCCATTCTATGCTAATCTGATTTCTTTGTGATCACTGTTCCCTAGCTCACTCCCTATTTTGAAGTCATTAATTTGTGTTTCCCTGTTAGTTAACACTAAATCTAAAATATTATTTTCCCGTGTTGGTTCCTTAATGTGTTGCGTAAGAAAGCAATCGTCAATTAATTCTAGAAAATCTACTGCTTCACTATTCCCTGTTTTGTTCAACCAGTTTATTCCACTAAAATTAAAGTCACCCATGACGTAAATACTGTTAGATCTAGATGCCCTCGATATTTCATCCCATAGATGCTTTGCTTCCATTTTGTCTAAATTTGGTGGCCTATATATAACTCCTATTATAATATTATTTGCTTTTTCGTATAATTCTATCCAAATAGTTTCTGTGTGTGGCTCAGTTTTGATTCCCTCTTTGAGACTACATTTCAAATTGTCCCTAACATATATGGCTACTCCCCCTCCTCGTCTAATATATCTATCTGTGTGAAATAGTTTAAATCCATTTATTTGATATTCAGCTAATAGTTCTCTATTTTCTACATTCATCCACGTTTCGGTAAGTGCAATAATATCTATTTTTTCTGTGCAGACAAGAGCATTTAATTCGTTAATTTTATTTCTTAGACTTCTACTGTTAGTGTAATATATCCTAAGTGAATTGTTATTTTGAGGCCCTTCTCTTTCCCTGATCATTTTGCCAATTCCTTTCTCCCACAAACACATACTTTTATTACCTCCTTCTTCCAAATCAATTCCCATACCTCTATCTACTAACAGTTTAAACCCAAACAAACACCTCTAACCACTTCTTCCAACGAGTTCGCAACAGCAACAACCTCAGCTCTCGATAGATGCACCCCATCACGAGCATACATTTCATTTCTTCCATAGAAGTGTTCCCAGTTGTCTATGAAAGATATTGCATTTGATTTGCAATATCTTTCCAGCCGGCAATTGACACCAAGTGCCCTCGATATCCATTCATTTCCTACTCCCTTTCTTGGAAGAATGCCACATATGATCGGGATTCCTCCCTTGCTCCTAACTAATTCAATGGCTGTCCTGAATCTCTGTATTAGTTCCTCACTCCTAACTCGTCCAACATCATTACCCCCTGCACTAATACAAATAATGGGTTTGTTTCCATTTCCTGTCATAATATCATTTATAAGAACATAAGAACATAAGAACAAAGGTAACTGCAGAAGGCCTATTGGCCCATACGAGGCAGCTCCTATTCTATAACCACCCAATCCCACTCATATACTTGTCCAACCCGCGCTTGAAACAATCGAGGGACCCCACCTCCACCACGTTACGCGGCAATTGGTTCCACAAATCTACAACCCTGATACTGAACCAGTATTTACCCAAGTCTTTCCTAAATCTAAACTTATCCAATTTATACCCATTGTTTCGTGTTCTGTCCTGTGTTGATACTTTTAATACCCTATTAATATCCCCCTTGTTATGTCCATTCACCCACTTGTAAACCTCTATCATGTCGCCCCTAACTCTTCGCCTTTCCAGTGAATGCAACTTAAGCTTTGTTAATCTTTCTTCATATGAAAGATTTCTAATTTGGGGAATTAACTTAGTCAGGAGGAAATGATGTTGGTCGAGTCAGGAGTGAGGAACTGATTCAGAGGTATAAAACAGCCATAGAGTTAGTTAGGAGCAAGGGAGGAATCCCGATCATATGTGGCATTCTTCCAAGAAAGGGAGTGGGAAATGAATGGATATCGAGGGCACTTGGTGTCAATTGCCGGCTGGAAAGATATTGCAAATCAAATGCAATATCTTTCATAGACAACTGGGAACACTTCTATGGAAGAAATGAAATGTATGCTCGTGATGGGGTGCATCTATCGAGAGCTGGGGTTGTTGCTGTTGCGAACTCGCTAGAAGAAGTGGTTAGAGGTGTTTGTTTGGGTTTAAACTGTTAGTAGATAGAGGTATGGGAATTGATTTGGAGGAAGGAGGTAATAAAAGTATGTGTTTGTGGGAGAAAGGAATTGGCAAAACGATCAGGGAAAGAGAAGGTCCGCAAAATAACAATTCACTTAGGGTATATTACACTAACAGTAGAAGTCTAAGAAATAAAATTAACGAATTAAATGCTCTTGTCTGCACAGAAAAAATAGATATTATTGCACTTACCGAAACGTGGATGAATGTAGAAAATAGAGAACTATTAGCTGAATATCAAATATATGGATTTAAACTATTTCACACAGATAGATATATTAGACGAGGAGGTGGAGTAGCCATATATGTTAGGGACAATTTGAAATGTAGTCTCAAAGAGGGAATCAAAACAGAGCCACACTCAGAAACTATTTGGATTGAATTAAACGAAAAAGCTAATAATATTATAATAGGAGTAATATATAGGCCACCAAATTTAGACAGAATGGAAGCAAAGCATCTATGGGATGAAATATCTAGAGCATCTAGATCTAACAGTATTTATGTCATGGGTGACTTTAATTTTAGCGGAATAAACTGGTTGAACAAAACAGGGAATAGTGAAGCAGAAGATTTTCTAGAATTAATTGACGATTGCTTTCTTACGCAACACATTAAGGAACCAACACGGGAAAATAATATTTTAGATTTAGTGTTAACTAACAGGGAAACGCAAATTAATGACATCGAAATAGGGAGTGAGCTAGGGAGCAGTGATCACAAAGAAATCAGATTTAGCATAGAATGGAATAGACCAGTAGGAGAAAATTCTGTTAAAGTGCCAGATTTTCGAAAAGCTGATTTTAATAGCCTAAGAAATTTTTTGGGTCAAATTGATTGGAAAGGCTTGGGTATGGGGTGTGGGCCGGTCTTGGAGCGAGACATGAACCCAGCGATAGGTGACTTAAATGGGGATTTCGATGTGGATTCAATATATAACTTATTTAAGAATATTCTAAACAAAGCACAGGAACGTAGTATACCATACAAATTGAATAGATCGTATACTAATGATCCAAAGTGGATAACAAAGAATTTGAAGAACCTTATAGGTAAAAAGAGAGCTTGGTACAAAAGGATTAAAAATGGGGAGGTCACTTTAGAACAGGAATTCGTACAACTGGTTAGAAATGTTAAAAAAGAGATAAGGAAAGCAAAAAGAAACTATGAAGTTCGCATAGCAGGGCAAGCAAAGACAAATCCTAAAGGGTTTTTTCAGTTATATCGTACTAAGACTAGGGAAAGGATAGGTCCATTAAAAACTGAGACAGGTCAAATAACAGATAGTGATGAAGAGATGAGTAGTATTTTTAATAAATATTTTGTATCTGTATTTACTAAAGAAGAACTTAACAATATGCCTTCAGCCGAACAAGTCTATGTGGGTGGGGACGAGGACAGGTTGACGAGTTTAGTAGTTACCAGGGAGGATGTTCTTAAACAAATAGTAAAACTCAAACCAAACAAATCCCCAGGGCCGGATGAAGTGTTTGCTAGGGTGCTTAAAGAATGCAAAGAGGAGCTTTGTGACCCACTGTCAACCATATTTAATAAATCAATAGAGTCAGGCAGAGTGCCAGAGTTTTGGAAAGTTGCTAATGTGATACCAGTTTTTAAGAAAGGAGATAGATCACTTGCGTCTAACTATCGACCAATTAGCCTAACGTCTATTGTGGGAAAGTTACTCGAATCTATAATAGCAAATAAAATTCGTCTTCATCTTGAAAAACATAAATTAATAATTGAGTCGCAACATGGTTTTATAAATGGCCGTTCATGTTTAACAAATTTGTTATCTTTTTATTCTAGCATTGTTGAGGCAGTTGATAGTGGTAAGGATTGCGATGTTGTATACCTTGACTTTAGCAAAGCTTTTGATACAGTGCCACATGAAAGACTGATTAAAAAAATAGAGTCTCATGGTATTGGGGGTGCTATATTAAGCTGGATTAGGGCATGGCTATACCAAAGGAAACAGAGAGTTAGTATAAATGGAATCAAGTCAGAGTGGGAAAATGTTGTAAGTGGAGTGCCTCAAGGCTCTGTCCTGGGACCTCTGTTGTTTATAATATATATAAATGATTTAGATTCAGGTTTGAGTAGCAACATTTGCAAATTTGCCGATGATACGAAAATCGGTAGGGAAATTAATTCGGAGGAGGACTCACTATCACTTCAAGTTGATCTAGATAGGGTTTTGAAATGGTCAAAGGATTGGCAGATGCAGTTTAATGCTGATAAATGTAAAGTTCTGAGGTTAGGTAATGATGATAGAGTTACAAGATACGAGCTAGATGGTGTTGTGATTGCGAAGTCGGATTGCGAAAGGGATCTGGGAGTTATGATTAGTAAGAATTTAAAACAAAAGGATCAATGCATAAATGTTCGTAATAAGGCAAATCGGACACTTGGATTTATTAATCGCAGCGTTAGTAACAAGACACCTGGTGTGGTTCTCAAGCTATATCTTGCTCTAGTTAGGCCCCATTTAGATTATGCAGTTCAGTTTTGGTCGCCATATTATAGAATGGATATAAATTCACTTGAACGTGTCCAGCGTAGGATGACTAAGTTAATTCCCCAAATTAGAAATCTTTCATATGAAGAAAGATTAACAAAGCTTAAGTTGCATTCACTGGAAAGGCGAAGAGTTAGGGGTGACATGATAGAGGTTTACAAGTGGATGAATGGACATAACCGGGGGGATATTAATAGGGTATTAAAAGTATCAACACAGGACAGAACACGAAACAATGGATATAAATTGGATAAGTTTAGATTTAGGAAAGACTTGGGTAAATACTGGTTCAGTAACAGGGTTGTTGATTTGTGGAACCAATTGCCGCGTAACATTGTGGAGGTGGGGTCCCTCGATTGTTTCAAGCGCGGGTTGGACAAGTATATGAGTGGGATTGAGTGGTTATAGAATAGGAGCTGCCTCGTATGGGCCAATAGGCCTTCTGCAGTTACCTTTGTTCTTATGTTCTTATGTTCTTATCCTACGCTGGACACGTTCAAGTGAATTTATATCCATTCTATAATATGGCGACCAAAACTGAACTGCATAATCTAAATGGGGCCTAACTAGAGCAAGATATAGCTTGAGAACCACACCAGGTGTCTTGTTACTAACGCTGCGATTAATAAATCCAAGTGTCCGATTTGCCTTATTACGAACATTTATGCATTGATCCTTTTGTTTTAAATTCTTACTAATCATAACTCCCAGATCCCTTTCGCAATCCGACTTCGCAATCACAACACCATCTAGCTCGTATCTTGTAACTCTATCATCATTACCTAACCTCAGAACTTTACATTTATCAGCATTAAACTGCATCTGCCAATCCTTTGACCATTTCAAAACCCTATCTAGATCAACTTGAAGTGATAGTGAGTCCTCCTCCGAATTAATTTCCCTACCGATTTTCGTATCATCGGCAAATTTGCAAATGTTGCTACTCAAACCTGAATCTAAATCATTTATATATATTATAAACAACAGAGGTCCCAGGACAGAGCCTTGAGGCACTCCACTTACAACATTTTCCCACTCTGACTTGATTCCATTTATACTAACTCTCTGTTTCCTTTGGTATAGCCATGCCCTAATCCAGCTTAATATAGCACCCCCAATACCATGAGACTCTAACTTTTTAGTCAGTCTTTTATGTGGCACTGTATCAAAAGCTTTGCTAAAGTCAAGGTACACAACATCACAATCCTTACCACTATCAACTGCCTCAACAATGCTAGAATAAAAAGATAGCAAATTTGTTAAACATGAACGGCCATTTATAAAACCATGTTGCGACTCAATTATTAATTTATGTTTTTCAAGATGAAGACGAATTTTATTTGCTATTATAGATTCGAGTAACTTTCCCACAATAGACGTTAGCCTAATTGGTCGATAGTTAGACGCAAGTGATCTATCTCCTTTCTTAAAAACTGGTATCACAATAGCAACTTTCCAAAACTCTGGCACTGCCTGACTCTATTGATTTATTAAATATGGTTGATAGTGGGTCACAAAGCTCCTCTTTGCATTCTTTAAGCACCCTGGCAAACACTTCATCCGGCCCTGGGGATTTGTTTGGTTTGAGTTTTACTATTTGTTTAAGAACATCCTCCCTGGTAACTGTTAAACTCGTCAACCTGTCCTCGTCCCCACCCACATAGACTTGTTCGGCTGAAGGCATATTGTTAAGTTCCTCTTTAGTAAATACAGATACAAAATATTTATTAAAAATATTACTCATCTCTTCATCACTATCTGTTATTTGACCTGTCTCAGTTTTTAATGGACCTATCCTTTCCCTAGTCTTAGTACGATATAACTGAAAAAACCCTTTAGGATTTGTCTTTGCTTGCCCTGCTATGCGAACTTCATAGTTTCTTTTTGCTTTCCTTATCTCTTTTTTAACATTTCTAACCAGTTGTACGAATTCCTGTTCTAAAGTGACCTCCCCATTTTTAATCCTTTTGTACCAAGCTCTCTTTTTACCTATAAGATTCTTCAAATTCTTTGTTATCCACTTTGGGTCATTGGTATTCGATCTAATCAATTTGTATGGTATACTTCGTTCCTGTGCTTTGTTTAGAATATTCTTAAATAAGTTATATATTGAATCCACATCGAAATCCCCATTTACGTCACCTATCACTGGGTTCATGTCTCGCTCCAAGACCGGCCTCCACCCCATTCCCAAGACTTTCCAATCAATTTGACCCAAAAAAATTCTAAGGCTATTAAAATCAGCTTTTCGAAAATCTGGCACTTTAACAGAATTTTCTCCTACAGGTCTATTCCATTCTATGCTAATCTGATTTCTTTGTGATCACTGTTCCCTAGCTCACTCCCTATTTTGAAGTCATTAATTTGTGTTTCCCTGTTAGTTAACACTAAATCTAAAATATTATTTTCCCGTGTTGGTTCCTTAATGTGTTGCGTAAGAAAGCAATCGTCAATTAATTCTAGAAAATCTACTGCTTCACTATTCCCTGTTTTGTTCAACCAGTTTATTCCACTAAAATTAAAGTCACCCATGACGTAAATACTGTTAGATCTAGATGCCCTCGATATTTCATCCCATAGATGCTTTGCTTCCATTTTGTCTAAATTTGGTGGCCTATATATAACTCCTATTATAATATTATTTGCTTTTTCGTATAATTCTATCCAAATAGTTTCTGTGTGTGGCTCAGTTTTGATTCCCTCTTTGAGACTACATTTCAAATTGTCCCTAACATATATGGCTACTCCCCCTCCTCGTCTAATATATCTATCTGTGTGAAATAGTTTAAATCCATTTATTTGATATTCAGCTAATAGTTCTCTATTTTCTACATTCATCCACGTTTCGGTAAGTGCAATAATATCTATTTTTTCTGTGCAGACAAGAGCATTTAATTCGTTAATTTTATTTCTTAGACTTCTACTGTTAGTGTAATATATCCTAAGTGAATTGTTATTTTGAGGCCCTTCTCTTTCCCTGATCATTTTGCCAATTCCTTTCTCCCACAAACACATACTTTTATTACCTCCTTCTTCCAAATCAATTCCCATACCTCTATCTACTAACAGTTTAAACCCAAACAAACACCTCTAACCACTTCTTCCAACGAGTTCGCAACAGCAACAACCTCAGCTCTCGATAGATGCACCCCATCACGAGCATACATTTCATTTCTTCCATAGAAGTGTTCCCAGTTGTCTATGAAAGATATTGCATTTGATTTGCAATATCTTTCCAGCCGGCAATTGACACCAAGTGCCCTCGATATCCATTCATTTCCTACTCCCTTTCTTGGAAGAATGCCACATATGATCGGGATTCCTCCCTTGCTCCTAACTAATTCAATGGCTGTCCTGAATCTCTGTATTAGTTCCTCACTCCTAACTCGTCCAACATCATTACCCCCTGCACTAATACAAATAATGGGTTTGTTTCCATTTCCTGTCATAATATCATTTATAAGAACATAAGAACATAAGAACAAAGGTAACTGCAGAAGGCCTATTGGCCCATACGAGGCAGCTCCTATTCTATAACCACCCAATCCCACTCATATACTTGTCCAACCCGCGCTTGAAACAATCGAGGGACCCCACCTCCACCACGTTACGCGGCAATTGGTTCCACAAATCTACAACCCTGATACTGAACCAGTATTTACCCAAGTCTTTCCTAAATCTAAACTTATCCAATTTATACCCATTGTTTCGTGTTCTGTCCTGTGTTGATACTTTTAATACCCTATTAATATCCCCCTTGTTATGTCCATTCACCCACTTGTAAACCTCTATCATGTCGCCCCTAACTCTTCGCCTTTCCAGTGAATGCAACTTAAGCTTTGTTAATCTTTCTTCATATGAAAGATTTCTAATTTGGGGAATTAACTTAGTCAGGAGGAAATGATGTTGGTCGAGTCAGGAGTGAGGAACTGATTCAGAGGTATAAAACAGCCATAGAGTTAGTTAGGAGCAAGGGAGGAATCCCGATCATATGTGGCATTCTTCCAAGAAAGGGAGTGGGAAATGAATGGATATCGAGGGCACTTGGTGTCAATTGCCGGCTGGAAAGATATTGCAAATCAAATGCAATATCTTTCATAGACAACTGGGAACACTTCTATGGAAGAAATGAAATGTATGCTCGTGATGGGGTGCATCTATCGAGAGCTGGGGTTGTTGCTGTTGCGAACTCGCTAGAAGAAGTGGTTAGAGGTGTTTGTTTGGGTTTAAACTGTTAGTAGATAGAGGTATGGGAATTGATTTGGAGGAAGGAGGTAATAAAAGTATGTGTTTGTGGGAGAAAGGAATTGGCAAAACGATCAGGGAAAGAGAAGGTCCGCAAAATAACAATTCACTTAGGGTATATTACACTAACAGTAGAAGTCTAAGAAATAAAATTAACGAATTAAATGCTCTTGTCTGCACAGAAAAAATAGATATTATTGCACTTACCGAAACGTGGATGAATGTAGAAAATAGAGAACTATTAGCTGAATATCAAATATATGGATTTAAACTATTTCACACAGATAGATATATTAGACGAGGAGGTGGAGTAGCCATATATGTTAGGGACAATTTGAAATGTAGTCTCAAAGAGGGAATCAAAACAGAGCCACACTCAGAAACTATTTGGATTGAATTAAACGAAAAAGCTAATAATATTATAATAGGAGTAATATATAGGCCACCAAATTTAGACAGAATGGAAGCAAAGCATCTATGGGATGAAATATCTAGAGCATCTAGATCTAACAGTATTTATGTCATGGGTGACTTTAATTTTAGCGGAATAAACTGGTTGAACAAAACAGGGAATAGTGAAGCAGAAGATTTTCTAGAATTAATTGACGATTGCTTTCTTACGCAACACATTAAGGAACCAACACGGGAAAATAATATTTTAGATTTAGTGTTAACTAACAGGGAAACGCAAATTAATGACATCGAAATAGGGAGTGAGCTAGGGAGCAGTGATCACAAAGAAATCAGATTTAGCATAGAATGGAATAGACCAGTAGGAGAAAATTCTGTTAAAGTGCCAGATTTTCGAAAAGCTGATTTTAATAGCCTAAGAAATTTTTTGGGTCAAATTGATTGGAAAGGCTTGGGTATGGGGTGTGGGCCGGTCTTGGAGCGAGACATGAACCCAGCGATAGGTGACTTAAATGGGGATTTCGATGTGGATTCAATATATAACTTATTTAAGAATATTCTAAACAAAGCACAGGAACGTAGTATACCATACAAATTGAATAGATCGTATACTAATGATCCAAAGTGGATAACAAAGAATTTGAAGAACCTTATAGGTAAAAAGAGAGCTTGGTACAAAAGGATTAAAAATGGGGAGGTCACTTTAGAACAGGAATTCGTACAACTGGTTAGAAATGTTAAAAAAGAGATAAGGAAAGCAAAAAGAAACTATGAAGTTCGCATAGCAGGGCAAGCAAAGACAAATCCTAAAGGGTTTTTTCAGTTATATCGTACTAAGACTAGGGAAAGGATAGGTCCATTAAAAACTGAGACAGGTCAAATAACAGATAGTGATGAAGAGATGAGTAGTATTTTTAATAAATATTTTGTATCTGTATTTACTAAAGAAGAACTTAACAATATGCCTTCAGCCGAACAAGTCTATGTGGGTGGGGACGAGGACAGGTTGACGAGTTTAGTAGTTACCAGGGAGGATGTTCTTAAACAAATAGTAAAACTCAAACCAAACAAATCCCCAGGGCCGGATGAAGTGTTTGCTAGGGTGCTTAAAGAATGCAAAGAGGAGCTTTGTGACCCACTGTCAACCATATTTAATAAATCAATAGAGTCAGGCAGAGTGCCAGAGTTTTGGAAAGTTGCTAATGTGATACCAGTTTTTAAGAAAGGAGATAGATCACTTGCGTCTAACTATCGACCAATTAGCCTAACGTCTATTGTGGGAAAGTTACTCGAATCTATAATAGCAAATAAAATTCGTCTTCATCTTGAAAAACATAAATTAATAATTGAGTCGCAACATGGTTTTATAAATGGCCGTTCATGTTTAACAAATTTGTTATCTTTTTATTCTAGCATTGTTGAGGCAGTTGATAGTGGTAAGGATTGCGATGTTGTATACCTTGACTTTAGCAAAGCTTTTGATACAGTGCCACATGAAAGACTGATTAAAAAAATAGAGTCTCATGGTATTGGGGGTGCTATATTAAGCTGGATTAGGGCATGGCTATACCAAAGGAAACAGAGAGTTAGTATAAATGGAATCAAGTCAGAGTGGGAAAATGTTGTAAGTGGAGTGCCTCAAGGCTCTGTCCTGGGACCTCTGTTGTTTATAATATATATAAATGATTTAGATTCAGGTTTGAGTAGCAACATTTGCAAATTTGCCGATGATACGAAAATCGGTAGGGAAATTAATTCGGAGGAGGACTCACTATCACTTCAAGTTGATCTAGATAGGGTTTTGAAATGGTCAAAGGATTGGCAGATGCAGTTTAATGCTGATAAATGTAAAGTTCTGAGGTTAGGTAATGATGATAGAGTTACAAGATACGAGCTAGATGGTGTTGTGATTGCGAAGTCGGATTGCGAAAGGGATCTGGGAGTTATGATTAGTAAGAATTTAAAACAAAAGGATCAATGCATAAATGTTCGTAATAAGGCAAATCGGACACTTGGATTTATTAATCGCAGCGTTAGTAACAAGACACCTGGTGTGGTTCTCAAGCTATATCTTGCTCTAGTTAGGCCCCATTTAGATTATGCAGTTCAGTTTTGGTCGCCATATTATAGAATGGATATAAATTCACTTGAACGTGTCCAGCGTAGGATGACTAAGTTAATTCCCCAAATTAGAAATCTTTCATATGAAGAAAGATTAACAAAGCTTAAGTTGCATTCACTGGAAAGGCGAAGAGTTAGGGGTGACATGATAGAGGTTTACAAGTGGATGAATGGACATAACCGGGGGGATATTAATAGGGTATTAAAAGTATCAACACAGGACAGAACACGAAACAATGGATATAAATTGGATAAGTTTAGATTTAGGAAAGACTTGGGTAAATACTGGTTCAGTAACAGGGTTGTTGATTTGTGGAACCAATTGCCGCGTAACATTGTGGAGGTGGGGTCCCTCGATTGTTTCAAGCGCGGGTTGGACAAGTATATGAGTGGGATTGAGTGGTTATAGAATAGGAGCTGCCTCGTATGGGCCAATAGGCCTTCTGCAGTTACCTTTGTTCTTATGTTCTTATGTTCTTATCCTACGCTGGACACGTTCAAGTGAATTTATATCCATTCTATAATATGGCGACCAAAACTGAACTGCATAATCTAAATGGGGCCTAACTAGAGCAAGATATAGCTTGAGAACCACACCAGGTGTCTTGTTACTAACGCTGCGATTAATAAATCCAAGTGTCCGATTTGCCTTATTACGAACATTTATGCATTGATCCTTTTGTTTTAAATTCTTACTAATCATAACTCCCAGATCCCTTTCGCAATCCGACTTCGCAATCACAACACCATCTAGCTCGTATCTTGTAACTCTATCATCATTACCTAACCTCAGAACTTTACATTTATCAGCATTAAACTGCATCTGCCAATCCTTTGACCATTTCAAAACCCTATCTAGATCAACTTGAAGTGATAGTGAGTCCTCCTCCGAATTAATTTCCCTACCGATTTTCGTATCATCGGCAAATTTGCAAATGTTGCTACTCAAACCTGAATCTAAATCATTTATATATATTATAAACAACAGAGGTCCCAGGACAGAGCCTTGAGGCACTCCACTTACAACATTTTCCCACTCTGACTTGATTCCATTTATACTAACTCTCTGTTTCCTTTGGTATAGCCATGCCCTAATCCAGCTTAATATAGCACCCCCAATACCATGAGACTCTATCTTTTTAATCAGTCTTTCATGTGGCACTGTATCAAAAGCTTTGCTAAAGTCAAGGTATACAACATCGCAATCCTTACCACTATCAACTGCCTCAACAATGCTAGAATAAAAAGATAACAAATTTGTTAAACATGAACGGCCATTTATAAAACCATGTTGCGACTCAATTATTAATTGAGTCGCAAGAGTGTTGTTATATTATCATAGAGTGTTGTTATATTATCATAGCAATATGGAAGTTGTAGTGAAGGACCTGGTGACTCTAGTGGGAGCCCTGAGGACAGAGTTGGACTCTCTGCGGGAGGAGTTGCGTCAGCTTAAAAAACAACGAGAAGTAACGAAGGAGGAGACCAGCAGTAAAGGGACCTCGTCTTGGAGAGTTGCGAAAGACAGGGGCCTTAAGAAGACTTTGATAAAGCCGCCTTCAAACGCCATAGCAACTTCAAATTCATTTGACGTTTTTGAGGACGAGTGCTGTGGAGAGACTGTGGATCGCGCAAAAGGGAAAGCAACGAAGAGAAAGGAAGCGCAGGCCCCTCAGAAAGTAAAGGAAGTATTTAAGCAAACATTAGTTGTGGGAGATTCCCAGATAAGGTATTTGGATAGAACGTTTTGTGCTAGAGATAGGGGGAACAGGTTAAGGGTTTGCTATCCCGGAGCTGGCATTGGTGATATTATAAACAACGTGAATGATATTATGGCTGGTAATGGGAACAATCCCATTATTTGCATTAGCGTGGGAGGAAATGATGTTGGTCGAGTCAGGAGTGAGGAACTGATTCAGAGGTATAAAACAGCCATAGAGTTAGTTAGGAGCAAGGGAGGAATCCCGATCATATGTGGCATTCTTCCAAGAAAGGGAGTGGGAAATGAATGGATATCGAGGGCACTTGGTGTCAATTGCCGGCTGGAAAGATATTGCAAATCAAATGCAATATCTTTCATAGACAACTGGGAACACTTCTATGGAAGAAATGAAATGTATGCTCGTGATGGGGTGCATCTATCGAGAGCTGGGGTTGTTGCTGTTGCGAACTCGCTAGAAGAAGTGGTTAGAGGTGTTTGTTTGGGTTTAAACTGTTAGTAGATAGAGGTATGGGAATTGATTTGGAGGAAGGAGGTAATAAAAGTATGTGTTTGTGGGAGAAAGGAATTGGCAAAACGATCAGGGAAAGAGAAGGTCCGCAAAATAACAATTCACTTAGGGTATATTACACTAACAGTAGAAGTCTAAGAAATAAAATTAACGAATTAAATGCTCTTGTCTGCACAGAAAAAATAGATATTATTGCACTTACCGAAACGTGGATGAATGTAGAAAATAGAGAACTATTAGCTGAATATCAAATATATGGATTTAAACTATTTCACACAGATAGATATATTAGACGAGGAGGTGGTGTAGCCATATATGTTAGGGACAATTTGAAATGTAGTCTCAAAGAGGGAATCAAAACAGAGCCACACACAGAAACTATTTGGATTGAATTAAACGAAAAAGCAAATAATATTATAATAGGAGTAATATATAGGCCACCAAATTTAGACAGAATGGAAGCAAAGCATCTATGGGATGAAATATCTAGAGCATCTAGATCTAACAGTATTTATGTCATGGGTGACTTTAATTTTAGCGGAATAAACTGGTTGAACAAAACAGGGAATAGTGAAGCAGAAGATTTTCTAGAATTAATTGACGATTGCTTTCTTACGCAACACATTAAGGAACCAACACGGGAAAATAATATTTTAGATTTAGTGTTAACTAACAGGGAAACGCAAATTAATGACATCGAAATAGGGAGTGAGCTAGGGAGCAGTGATCACAAAGAAATCAGATTTAGCATAGAATGGAATAGACCAGTAGGAGAAAATTCTGTTAAAGTGCCAGATTTTCGAAAAGCTGATTTTAATAGCCTAAGAAATTTTATGGGTCAAATTGATTGGAAAGGCTTGGGTATGGGGTGTGGGCCGGTCTTGGAGCGTGACATGAACCCAGCGATAGGTGACTTAAATGGGGATTTCGATGTGGATTCAATATATAACTTATTTAAGAATATTCTAAACAAAGCACAGGAACGTAGTATACCATACAAATTGAATAGATCGTATACTAATGACCCAAAGTGGATAACAAAGAATTTGAAGAACCTTATAGGTAAAAAGAGAGCTTGGTACAAAAGGATTAAAAATGGGGAGGTCACTTTAGAACAGGAATTCGTACAACTGGTTAGAAATGTTAAAAAAGAGATAAGGAAAGCAAAAAGAAACTATGAAGTTCGCATAGCAGGGCAAGCAAAGACAAATCCTAAAGGGTTTTTTCAGTTATATCGTACTAAGACTAGGGAAAGGATAGGTCCATTAAAAACTGAGACAGGTCAAATAACAGATAGTGATGAAGAGATGAGTAGTATTTTTAATAAATATTTTGTATCTGTATTTACTAAAGAGGAACTTAACAATATGCCTTCAGCCGAACAAGTCTATGTGGGTGGGGACGAGGACAGGTTGACGAGTTTAGCAGTTACCAGGGAGGATGTTCTTAAACAAATAGTAAAACTCAAACCAAACAAATCCCCAGGGCCGGATGAAGTGTTTGCTAGGGTGCTTAAAGAATGCAAAGAGGAGCTTTGTGACCCACTGTCAACCATATTTAATAAATCAATAGAGTCAGGCAGAGTGCCAGAGTTTTGGAAAGTTGCTAATGTGATACCAGTTTTTAAGAAAGGAGATAGATCACTTGCGTCTAACTATCGACCAATTAGCCTAACGTCTATTGTGGGAAAGTTACTCGAATCTATAATAGCAAATAAAATTCGTCTTCATCTTGAAAAACATAAATTAATAATTGAGTCGCAACATGGTTTTATAAATGGCCGTTCATGTTTAACAAATTTGTTATCTTTTTATTCTAGCATTGTTGAGGCAGTTGATAGTGGTAAGGATTGCGATGTTGTATACCTTGACTTTAGCAAAGCTTTTGATACAGTGCCACATGAAAGACTGATTAAAAAAATAGAGTCTCATGGTATTGGGGGTGCTATATTAAGCTGGATTAGGGCATGGCTATGCCAAAGGAAACAGAGAGTTAGTATAAATGGAATCAAGTCAGAGTGGGAAAATGTTGTAAGTGGAGTGCCTCAAGGCTCTGTCCTGGGATCTCTGTTGTTTATAATATATATAAATGATTTAGATTCAGGTTTGAGTAGCAACATTTGCAAATTTGCCGATGATACGAAAATCGGTAGGGAAATTAATTCGGAGGAGGACTCACTATCACTTCAAGTTGATCTAGATAGGGTTTTGAAATGGTCAAAGGATTACATAAGAACATAAGAACAAAGGTAACCGCAGAAGGTCTATTGGCCCATACGAGGCAGCTCCTATTCTATAACCACCCAATCCCACTCATATACTTGTCCAACCCATGCTTGAAACAATCGAGGGACCCCACCTCCACAATGTTACGCGGCAATTGGTTCCACAAATCAACAACCCTGTTACTGAACCAGTATTTACCCAAGTCTTTCCTAAATCTAAACTTATCCAATTTATATCCATTGTTTCGTGTTCTGTCCTGTGTTGATACTTTTAATACCCTATTAATATCCCCCCGGTTATGTCCATTCATCCACTTGTAAACCTCTATCATGTCACCCCTAACTCTTCGCCTTTCCAGTGAATGCAACTTAAGCTTTGTTAATCTTTCTTCATATGAAAGATTTCTAATTTGGGGAATTAACTTAGTCATCCTACGCTGGACACGTTCAAGTGAATTTATATCCATTCTATAATATGGCGACCAAAACTGAACTGCATAATCTAAATGGGGCCTAACTAGAGCAAGATATAGCTTGAGAACCACACCAGGTGTCTTGTTACTAACGCTGCGATTAATAAATCCAAGTGTCCGATTTGCCTTATTACGAACATTTATGCATTGATCCTTTTGTTTTAAATTCTTACTAATCATAACTCCCAGATCCCTTTCGCAATCCGACTTCGCAATCACAACACCATCTAGCTCGTATCTTGTAACTCTATCATCATTACCTAACCTCAGAACTTTATATTTATCAGCATTAAACTGCATCTGCCAATCCTTTGACCATTTCAAAACCCTATCTAGATCAACTTGAAGTGATAGTGAGTCCTCCTCCGAATTAATTTCCCTACCGATTTTCGTATCATCGGCAAATTTGCAAATGTTGCTACTCAAACCTGAATCTAAATCATTTATATATATTATAAACAACAGAGGTCCCAGGACAGAGCCTTGAGGCACTCCACTTACAACATTTTCCCACTCTGACTTGATTCCATTTATACTAACTCTCTGTTTCCTTTGGTATAGCCATGCCCTAATCCAGCTTAATACAGCACCCCCAATACCATGAGACTCTATTTTTTTAATCAGTCTTTCATGTGGCACTGTATCAAAAGCTTTGCTAAAGTCAAGGTATACAACATCGCAATCCTTACCACTATCAACTGCCTCAACAATGCTAGAATAAAAAGATAACAAATTTGTTAAACATGAACGGCCATTTATAAAACCATGTTGCGACTCAATTATTAATTTATGTTTTTCAAGATGAAGACGAATTTTATTTGCTATTATAGATTCGAGTAACTTTCCCACAATAGACGTTAGGCTAATTGGTCGATAGTTAGACGCAAGTGATCTATCTCCTTTCTTAAAAACTGGTATCACATTAGCAACTTTCCAAAACTCTGGCACTCTGCCTGACTCTATTGATTTATTAAATATGGTTGACAGTGGGTCACAAAGCTCCTCTTTGCATTCTTTAAGCACCCTGGCAAACACTTCATCCGGCCCAGGGGATTTGTTTGGTTTGAGTTTTACTATTTGTTTAAGAACATCCTTCCTGGTAACTGCTAAACTCGTCAACCTGTCCTCGTCCCCACCCACATAGACTTGTTAAAGTCTAACTTTATTTTGATTGGCAGATGCAGTTTAATGCTGATAAATGTAAAGTTCTGAGGTTAGGTAATGATGATAGAGTTACAAGATACGAGCTAGATGGTGTTGTGATTGCAAAGTCGGATTGCGAAAGGGATCTGGGAGTTATGATTAGTAAGAATTTAAAACAAAAGGATCAATGCATAAATGTTCGTAATAAGGCAAATCGGACACTTGGATTTATTAATCGCAGCGTTAGTAACAAGACACCTGGTGTGGTTCTCAAGCTATATCTTGCTCTAGTTAGGCCCCATTTAGATTATGCAGTTCAGTTTTGGTCGCCATATTATAGAATGGATATAAATTCACTTGAACGTGTCCAGCGTAGGATGACTAAGTTAATTCCCCAAATTAGAAATCTTTCATATGAAGAAAGATTAACAAAGCTTAAGTTGCATTCACTGGAAAGGCGAAGAGTTAGGGGTGACATGATAGAGGTTTACAAGTGGATGAATGGACATAACCGGGGGGATATTAATAGGGTATTAAAAGTATCAACACAGGACAGAACACGAAACAATGGATATAAATTGGATAAGTTTAGATTTAGGAAAGACTTGGGTAAATACTGGTTCAGTAACAGGGTTGTTGATTTGTGGAACCAATTGCCGCGTAACATTGTGGAGGTGGGGTCCCTCGATTGTTTCAAGCACGGGTTGGACAAGTATATGAGTGGGATTGGGTGGTTATAGAATAGGAGCTGCCTCGTATGGGCCAATAGGCCTTCTGCAGTTACCTTTGTTCTTATGTTCTTAATTTATGTTTATCAAGATGAAGACGAATTTTATTTGCTATTATGGATTCGAGTAACTTTCCCACAATAGACGTTAGGCTAATTGGTCGATAGTTAGACGCAAGTGATCTATCTCCTTTCTTAAAAACTGGTATCACATTAGCAACTTTCCAAAACTCTGGCACTCTGCCTGACTCTATTGATTTATTAAATATGGTTGACAGTGGGTCACAAAGCTCCTCTTTGCATTCTTTAAGCACCCTGGCAAACACTTCATCCGGCCCTGGGGATTTGTTTGGTTTGAGTTTTACTATTTGTTTAAGAACATCCTCCCTGGTAACTGCTAAACTCGTCAACCTGTCCTCGTCCCCACCCACATAGACTTGTTCGGCTGAAGGCATATTGTTAAGTTCCTCTTTAGTAAATACAGATACAAAATATTTATTAAAAATACTACTCATCTCTTCATCACTATCTGTTATTTGACCTGTCTCAGTTTTTAATGGACCTATCCTTTCCCTAGTCTTAGTACGATATAACTGAAAAAACCCTTTAGGATTTGTCTTTGCTTGCCCTGCTATGCGAACTTCATAGTTTCTTTTTGCTTTCCTTATCTCTTTTTTAACATTTCTAACCAGTTGTACGAATTCCTGTTCTAAAGTGACCTCCCCATTTTTAATCCTTTTGTACCAAGCTCTCTTTTTACCTATAAGGTTCTTCAAATTCTTTGTTATCCACTTTGGGTCATTAGTATTCGATCTATTCAATTTGTATGGTATACTACGTTCCTGTGCTTTGTTTAGAATATTCTTAAATAAGTTATATATTGAATCCACATCGAAATCCCCATTTAAGTCACCTATCGCTGGGTTCATGTCTCGCTCCAAGACCGGCCCACACCCCATACCCAAGACTTTCCAATCAATTTGACCCACAAAATTTCTTAGGCTATTAAAATCAGCTTTTCGAAAATCTGGCACTTTAACAGAATTTTCTCCTACTGGTCTATTCCATTCTATGCTAAATCTGATTTCTTTGTGATCACTGCTCCCTAGCTCACTCCCTATTTCGATGTCATTAATTTGCGTTTCCCTGTTAGTTAACACTAAATCTAAAATATTATTTTCTCGTGTTGGTTCCTTAATGTGTTGCGTAAGAAAGCAATCGTCAATTAATTCTAGAAAATCTTCTGCTTCACTATTCCCTGTTTTGTTCAACCAGTTTATTCCGCTAAAATTAAAGTCACCCATGACATAAATACTGTTAGATCTAGATGCTTTAGATATTTCATCCCATAGGTGCTTTGCTTCCATTCTGTCTAAATTTGGTGGCCTATATATTACTCCTATTATAATATTATTTGCTTTTTCGTTTAATTCTATCCAAATAGTTTCTGTGTGTGGCTCTGTTTTGATTCCCTCTTTGAGACTACATTTCAAATTGTCCCTAACATATATGGCTACTCCACCTCCTCGTCTAATATATCTATCTGAGTGAAATAGTTTAAATCCATATATTTGATATTCAGCTAATAGTTCTCTATTTTCTACATTCATCCACGTTTCGGTAAGTGCAATAATATCTATTTTTTCTGTGCAGACAAGAGCATTTAATTCGTTAATTTTATTTCTTAGACTTCTACTGTTAGTGTAATATACCCTAAGTGAATTGTTATTTTGCGGACCTTCTCTTTCCCTGATCGTTTTGCCAATTCCTTTCTCCCACAAACACATACTTTTATTACCTCCTTCCTCCAAATCAATTCCCATACCTCTATCTACTAACAGTTTAAACCCAAACAAACACCTCTAACCACTTCTTCTAGCGAGTTCGCAACAGCAACAACCCCAGCTCTCGATAGATGCACCCCATCACGAGCATACATTTCATTTTTTCCATAGATGTGTTCCCAGTTGTCTATGAAAGATATTGCATTTGATTTGCAATATCTTTCCAGCCGGCAATTGACACCAAGTGCCCTCGATATCCATTCATTTCCTACTCCCTTTCTTGGAAGAATGCCACATATGATCGGGATTCCTCCCTTGCTCCTAACTAATTCTATGGCTGTTTTATACCTCTGAATCAGTTCCTCACTCCTAACTCGACCAACATCATTTCCTCCCACGCTAATGCAAATAATGGGATTGTTCCCATTACCAGCCATAATATCATTCATGTTGTTTATAATATCACCAATGCCAGCTCCGGGATAGCAAACCCTTAACCTGTTTCCCCTATCTCTAGCACAAAACGCTCTATCCAAATACCTTATCTGGGAATCTCCCACAACTAATGTTTGCTTAGGTACTTCCTTTACTTTCTGAGGGGCCTGCGCTTCCTTTCTCTTCGTTGCTTTCCCTTTTGCGCGATCCGCAGTCTCACCACAGCACTCGTCCTCCAAAACGTCAAATGAATTAGAAGTTGTTATGGCGTTTGAAGGCGGCTTTATCAAAGTCTTCTTAAGGCCCCTGTCTTTCACAACTCTCCAAGACGAGGTCCCTTTACTACTGGTCTCCTCCTTCGTTACTTCTCGTTGTTCTTTCAGCTGACGCACCTCCTCCCGCAGAGATTCCAACTCTGTCCTCAGGGCTCCCACTAGAGTCACCAGGTCCTTAACTACAATTTCCATATTGCTATAATAATATAACAACACTCAGGAGCTCCGGTTAACAC
Source organism: Procambarus clarkii (assembly GCF_040958095.1). Lineage (NCBI taxonomy): Eukaryota > Metazoa > Arthropoda > Malacostraca > Decapoda > Cambaridae > Procambarus > Procambarus clarkii. The sequence goes on from NC_091166.1 coordinate 14,174,625, forward strand.
AACCTCTCACTGTGACTTCACCTGACTGACTGATTTATGTTTCCAACAATATCACCAATTCCAGCTCCCGGATAGCAAACCCTTAATCTGTTCCCCCTATCTCTGGCACAAAACGTTCTGTCTAAATACCTCACCTGGGAATCTCCCTCAACCAAAATTCGCTTCGATTCTCCCTTTTCCTTTCGAGCAGTTTGAGAGACCTGCGCTTCAATGCTCAATTTAAGAACATAAGAACATAAGAACAAAGGTAACTGCAGAAGGCCTATTGGCCCATACGAGGCAGCTCCTATTCTATAACCACCCAATCCCACTCATATACTTGTCCAACCCGTGCTTGAAACAATCGAGGGACCCCACCTCCACAATGTTACGCGGCAATTGGTTCCACAAATCAACAACCCTGTTACTGAACCAGTATTTACCCAAGTCTTTCCTAAATCTAAACTTATCCAATTTATATCCATTGTTTCGTGTTCTGTCCTGTGTTGATACTTTTAATACCCTATTAATATCCCCCCGGTTATGTCCATTCATCCACTTGTAAACCTCTATCATGTCACCCCTAACTCTTCGCCTTTCCAGTGAATGCAACTTAAGCTTTGTTAATCTTTCTTCATATGAAAGATTTCTAATTTGGGGAATTAACTTAGTCATCCTATGCTGGACACGTTCAAGTGAATTTATATCCATTCTATAATATGGCGACCAAAACTGAACTGCATAATCTAAATGGGGCCTAACTAGAGCAAGATATAGCTTGAGAACCACACCAGGTGTCTTGTTACTAACGCTGCGATTAATAAATCCAAGTGTCCGATTTGCCTTATTACGAACATTTATGCATTGATCCTTTTGTTTTAAATTCTTACTAATCATAACTCCCAGATCCCTTTCGCAATCCGACTTCGCAATCACAACACCATCTAGCTCGTATCTTGTAACTCTATCATCATTACCTAACCTCAGAACTTTACATTTATCAGCATTAAACTGCATCTGCCAATCCTTTGACCATTTCAAAACCCTATCTAGATCAACTTGAAGTGATAGTGAGTCCTCCTCCGAATTAATTTCCCTACCGATTTTCGTATCATCGGCAAATTTGCAAATGTTGCTACTCAAACCTGAATCTAAATCATTTATATATATTATAAACAACAGAGGTCCCAGGACAGAGCCTTGAGGCACTCCACTTACAACATTTTCCCACTCTGACTTGATTCCATTTATACTAACTCTCTGTTTCCTTTGGAATAGCCATGCCCTAATCCAGCTTAATATAGCACCCCCAATACCATGAGATTCTATTTTTTTAATCAGTCTTTCATGTGGCACTGTATCAAAAGCTTTGCTAAAGTCAAGGTATACAACATCGCAATCCTTACCACTATCAACTGCCTCAACAATGCTAGAATAAAAAGATAACAAATTTGTTAAACATGAACGGCCATTTATAAAACCATGTTGCGACTCAATTATTAATTTATGTTTTTCAAGATGAAGACGAATTTTATTTGCTATTATAGATTCGAGTAACTTTCCCACAATAGACGTTAGGCTAATTGGTCGATAGTTAGACGCAAGTGATCTATCTCCTTTCTTAAAAACTGGTATCACATTAGCAACTTTCCAAAACTCTGGCACTCTGCCTGACTCTATTGATTTATTAAATATGGTTGACAGTGGGTCACAAAGCTCCTCTTTGCATTCTTTAAGCACCCTAGCAAACACTTCATCCGGCCCTGGGGATTTGTTTGGTTTGAGTTTTACTATTTGTTTAAGAACATCCTCCCTGGTAACTGCTAAACTCGTCAACCTGTCCTCGTCCCCACCCACATAGACTTGTTCGGCTGAAGGCATATTGTTAAGTTCCTCTTTAGTAAATACAGATACAAAATATTTATTAAAAATACTACTCATCTCTTCATCACTATCTGTTATTTGACCTGTCTCAGTTTTTAATGGACCTATCCTTTCCCTAGTTTTAGTACGATATAACTGAAAAAACCCTTTAGGATTTGTCTTTGCTTGCCCTGCTATGTGAACTTCATAGTTTCTTTTTGCTTTCCTTATCTCTTTTTTAACATTTCTAACCAGTTGTACGAATTCCTGTTCTAAAGTGACCTCCCCATTTTTAATCCTTTTGTACCAAGCTCTCTTTTTACCTATAAGGTTCTTCAAATTCTTTGTTATCCACTTTGGGTCATTAGTATACGATCTATTCAATTTGTATGGTATACTACGTTCCTGTGCTTTGTTTAGAATATTCTTAAATAAGTTATATATTGAATCCACATCGAAATCCCCATTTAAGTCACCTATCGCTGGGTTCATGTCTCGCTCCAAGACCGGCCCACACCCCATACCCAAGCCTTTCCAATCAATTTGACCCAAAAAATTTCTTAGGCTATTAAAATCAGCTTTTCGAAAATCTGGCACTTTAACAGAATTTTCTCCTACTGGTCTATTCCATTCTATGCTAAATCTGATTTCTTTGTGATCACTGCTCCCTAGCTCACTCCCTATTTCGATGTCATTAATTTGCGTTTCCCTGTTAGTTAACACTAAATCTAAAATATTATTTTCCCGTGTTGGTTCCTTAATGTGTTGCGTAAGAAAGCAATCGTCAATTAATTCTAGAAAATCTTCTGCTTCACTATTCCCTGTTTTGTTCAACCAGTTTATTCCGCTAAAATTAAAGTCACCCATGACATAAATACTGTTAGATCTAGATGCTCTAGATATTTCATCCCATAGATGCTTTGCTTCCATTCTGTCTAAATTTGGTGGCCTATATATTACTCCTATTATAATATTATTAGCTTTTTGTTTAATTCAATCCAAATAGTTTCTGTGTGTGGCTCTGTTTTGATTCCCTCTTTGAGACTACATTTCAAATTGTCCCTAACATATATGGCTACTCCACCTCCTCGTCTAATATATCTATCTGTGTGAAATAGTTTAAATCCATATATTTGATATTCAGCTAATAGTTCTCTATTTTCTACATTCATCCACGTTTCGGTAAGTGCAATAATATCTATTTTTTCTGTGCAGACAAGAGCATTTAATTCGTTAATTTTATTTCTTAGACTTCTACTGTTAGTGTAATATACCCTAAGTGAATTGTTATTTTGCGGACCTTCTCTTTCCCTGATCGTTTTGCCAATTCCTTTCTCCCACAAACACATACTTTTATTACCTCCTTCCTCCAAATCAATTCCCATACCTCTATCTACTAACAGTTTAAACCCAAACAAACACCTCTAACCACTTCTTCTAGCGAGTTCGCAACAGCAACAACCCCAGCTCTCGATAGATGCACCCCATCACGAGCATACATTTCATTTCTTCCATAGAAGTGTTCCCAGTTGTCTATGAAAGATATTGCATTTGATTTGCAATATCTTTCCAGCCGGCAATTGACACCAAGTGCCCTCGATATCCATTCATTTCCCACTCCCTTTCTTGGAAGAATGCCACATATGATCGGGATTCCTCCCTTGCTCCTAACTAACTCTATGGCTGTTTTATACCTCTGAATCAGTTCCTCACTCCTGACTCGACCAACATCATTTCCTCCCACGCTAATGCAAATAATGGGATTGTTCCCATTACCAGCCATAATATCATTCATGTTGTTTATAATATCACCAATGCCAGCTCCGGGATAGCAAACCCTTAACCTGTTCCCCCTATCTCTAGCACAAAACGTTCTATCCAAATACCTTATCTGGGAATCTCCCACAACTAATGTTTGCTTAGGTACTTCCTTTACTTTCTGAGGGGCCTGCGCTTCCTTTCTCTTCGTTGCTTTCCCTTTTGCGCGATCCACAGTCTCTCCACAGCACTCGTCCTCCAAAACGTCAAATGAATTTGAAGTTGCTATGGCGTTTGAAGGCGGCTTTATCAAAGTCTTCTTAAGGCCCCTGTCTTTCGCAACTCTCCAAGACGAGGTCCCTTTACTGCTGGTCTCCTCCTTCGTTACTTCTCGTTGTTTTTTAAGCTGACGCACCTCCTCCCGCAGAGAGTCCAACTCTGTCCTCAGGGCTCCCACTAGAGTCACCAGGTCCTTCACTACAACTTCCATATTGCTATGATAATATAACAACACTCAGGAGCTCCGGTTAACACAACCTCTCACTGTGACTTCACCTGACCGACTGATTTAGGAAAGACTTGGGTAAATACTGGTTCAGTAACAGGGTTATTGATTTGTGGAACCAATTACCGCGTAACGTGCTGGAGGTGGGGTCCCTCGATTGTTTCAAGCGCGGGTTGGACCAGTATATGAGTGGGATTGGGTGGTTATAAATAGGAGCTGCCTCGAATGGGCCAATTGGCCTTCTGCAGTTGCCTTTTGTTCTTATGTTCTTATAAAAAGATAACAAATTTGTTAAACATGAACGGCCATTTATAAAACCATGTTGCGACTCAATTATTAATTTATGTTTTTCAAGATGAAGACGAATTTTATTTGCTATTATAGATTCGAGTAACTTTCCCACAATAGACGTTAGGCTAATTGGTCGATAGTTAGATGCAAGTGATCTATCTCCTTTCTTAAAAACTGGTATCACATTAGCAACTTTCCAAAACTCTGGCACTCTGCCTGACTCTATTGATTTAATAAATATGGTTGACAGTGGGTCACAAAGCTCCTCTTTGCATTCTTTAAGCACCCTGGCAAACACTTCATCCGGCCCTGGGGATTTGTTTGGTTTGAGTTTTACTATTTGTTTAAGAACATCCTCCCTGGTAACTGCTAAACCCCGTCAACCTGTCCTCGTCCCCACCCACATAGACTTGTTCGGCTGAAGGCATATTGTTAAGTTCCTCTTTAGTAAATACAGATACAAAATATTTATTAAAAATACTACTCGTGTGCAGGCGATGAGTCACAATAACGTGGCTGAAGTATGTTGACCAGACCACACACTAGAAGTTGAAGGAACGACGACGTTTCGGTCCGTCCTGGACCATTCTTAAGTCGATTGTGATGAGGGCAGGTTGTTGTTGTTAAAGATTTAGCTATTCAGGACGGAGTGTCCATGTAGCACGGGCTATGGTGAGCCCGTAATTGAGTTTGGTGGTATACATGATAACCTTTTTCCTGTGATGTTTAGGTCTAAGTTTAAAATGTAGGAGAGGACTTCTCCTTTTTCCCTGCTTATTTTGTCGCTTCTGTTTTATTGCACTGGTTTTAATCTTTTTTATTAACATTATCTTGGTGGCGGATGTAGATGCAGAATGCTCACTAATGAGTCCCATTCCTCAACAGCTTTTCTAATCATTGTAGTCGCGGTGGAATGTGCATCTAATGCAGCTGCTGTCGTTGGATTAATGTTGAGTTTGTTGCGCAGGGCCTCAGTAGCTTCACATTCTAGTAAGTAGTGCAATAGCGGCGCCTCTGCCTCAGTTTCACAGATGTGACACTCTTTAACTATTGGGTTCATTACCTCCCAGCAGCACTTGTACCCAAGTCTGAGTCTGTGTATGGCTACTGCAATGTGTCTGGATATCTTTTTGCCAGGCTTGAAAGAGGAGTAACCAGTGGCTTGTTCATACCATATCGCAGTGGATCTTCCTTCCGCTACTTTGGCTCTGTGGCGACTTTTGATAGTTGAGAATATTTTCTTCTTGATTTGCTCCTTTATCTGTGAGAAACTTGGAGGGATTTGAACCTGTACAACAGGTAGAGCAGTGGCAGTTTTTGCTAGTGAGTCTGCCTTTTCATTACCCTTTATGCCAATGTGACTTGGTATCCAACTTAGGGTGATTGACAGCCCTCGATTATGGGCATCTTTTCCTATATGTTGAATTTCTGTGAGGAGATGTATATTATCTCTGTGCTTACTGGATAACAATGCCTGGAGCGAAGATTTAGAGTCTGTATGAATGATGACATCATGTAAATTATTCTCAATTGTATAGTTTATTGCCTCCTTCAGGGCATATAATTCTGTTTGCAATGTTGAGCACCCACTATTCATGCTCCAGTAAGCTTCATGGTTGGTAGTGTAAACTGCTGCCCCAGCAGAACCTTTTTCTTGATCAACTGATCCGTCTGTGAAGATGTGAGTCGTTGTGGGTCTAGAGACAGTTTCCATTTGTTGCTCTATTACTTCCTTGAGCCTCTGCGGGTCACATGCTGATTTTTTAACTGATAATCCTTCAATGATTATCTTTAGAGTCGATTCTTCCCATGGAGGAGGCTGTCGAAAGTGTTGATATGGTCTATCTTCCCCTTTGTTTTTAATGGTCCATTTCATGTCCATTTTCTCTAAAATCTTGACCACATTATCCATCCATGAGCTTGTTCTATACTGTAGGTTTTTCTGAAAGGATCTCTGTATGCTGTCTTTGATTGACAGCCTGGCAGTTGTTCCAGTAAGTTTTCCTATTATGGTGGCTATCCTTTGTTTCATCCTGTTTTCTAATGCTGGTAAATTTGTTTCCATTCTAAGGTTCTCTCTACGCGTCCATATAGGTGCTCCAAGCATTGTTCGCAGAGCATCATTTTGAGACACTTCCAATTTCTCCCATTGGTTATCACTGAGGGATGTAAGAGCAGGAGCAGCATAGTCGATGAGTGACCTAACTGCTTAAACGTAGTACATTTTGAGTACTGGTAGAGATGCACCCTCTCTAGGACTTGTCAGAGAGCGCAAAACTGAGTTTCTGGCTTTACAGGGTTGCCGAAGATATTCACTTTCTTGAGTGAATTTCAACTGGTTGTCTATTATGACTCCTAGGTATTGAAAAGAGGTAACCCACTCAATTTCTTGTCCTTGCATTGCCAGTCTGATGTCTTGAGTTCTCATTTTAACGGCCATTGCTTTTGTTTTATTGCTGTTTATTTTCACTGTTATGCGTTCCGCTTCCCTGCTGATAATATCTAGGCATTTTTGTGCATGGTTCCTTGCACCTTTGCTGACCACAAAGTCGTCTGCATAGTTAAGAAGTTTGGCTTTTGGTAGCTTGAGCTTCATGAATTGTTCCATGAGACAGTTGAAGAGGAAGGGGCTTAGTATTCCTCCATGCAGAGTTCCATTTTCCAGCCTCTTTGAGGTCGATGTTTTTCCTTGGAATTCGACTTTAGCTTCTCGGTTAAGCAGGCTTCCTTTGGCAAAAGCAAGAGCGTGTCCTTTGATTTCCTTATCCACAAGGCAGCACAGTGTAGCTGGAGCACTGGCTAACTCGAAGGCTTTTTCAAGGTCTAGAAAAATAAGGATTCCAGGTTTGTCATTGATTTTATCCAGGAGGGAGGTAAGGCATTCTGTGGTTCCAACACCTTTTCTGTAAGCAAACATATTTTGGTGTAGTGGATTGGCTTTCCATTCAATTCGATTAAGAACCATTCTTTCTGCAGTTTTAGCCAGACAGCTTGTTAATGAGATGGGTCTTGGATTTCCTGGGTCTTTAGGTTTTGGAATGGGAACTATAATTGCACTGTTCCAAGAGAGTGCTCAGGTTCTTGTCACCCATACTCTGTTGATGAGATTCAAGAAGGCTTCTTCACCCTTTTCTCCTAGCTTGGCTAGCATGTTGTAAGTGATTTTGTCCTCGCCTGGAGCTGTATTTTTAGTTTTCTTTGTAGCACTTCTGAGTTCTTTTAGATTAAAAGGTTGGTCTAGTTCGTCAGGTAAGGCTAAAGCATCATCTATTTTTTTCCATCTTGCTGCTTGAAGTCTTTGTTGGTGAGTCAGAGTTGCTTGAGGAAGTTGAGTGGAACTGGCTCTTGAAGCAAATAGATTTGCTAGCCTTTCTGCTTCTTGCTCTGGATGAACATGGTTCGGCGGAGCAGGAGACGATTTTCCTTTGGCCTTGTTGATCTGCCTCCAGATGTCGCTCAAGGACGTATGCTGATTTAGCTTGGCACACCACTCGAGCCATTTTTCTTCTCGGATTTTTGCTGTTTCTTCGTGCACATGATCTCGGACAGCTCTAAGAAGTCCTAGATTAGCTTCGGTTCTATCTCTTCTGAAATTCTTTCGTGCACGATTTAGTCTGTTATGTAGCTCTTTGATCCTATCACAGTAATACCAATGGTCCTTGTGTTGTTGGGTGATTGTTTTCCTCTTGGGGATGGCGTGATTTGCTGCTCTATGTATTGCATTTACTAAATCTTTTTCCATTTCTTCGGTGTTGTCAGGAGGAGTGTAGTTTTGGTGCCAAGTTTCGAGAGCTTCCTGAAACTTCGTCCAATCTGCTTTGATAAAGTCCCATCCGGGCTCGGGAGCTGGAGGTCTAGGAGGTAGTGCTATATTAATAACTGTTTTTGTAGCAAAGTGGTCACTAGTCAGAACATGATCCACTGACCAATGACACAACTCATAAACACTGGTGGAAACAAACGTGAGATCCAACTTTCCCCCACCAGTGTGGGTTGGTTCCGTCGAATTAAGCAGACTGATTTCTGGCAGTTCATCCAAAAGATGTTCAATATGTCTTCCGTTGGCGTCGGTTCTTGGTGAATCAAGAAGTAATTCACTATGAGCGTTGAAGTCACCAGAGATGATAGTAGGTGTAGTGACTGCTATTTCAAAGATTGTTGAGAGATCCATGTCATGTTCTCTCTGGCTCTTGTATACATTGAAAATGGACAGCGTTGAGTTCCTCATAGTGAGCTTAACTCCCATAATTTCGACGTTCTCGCCACAGTTGGGCAGGTCTGTGATTGCCGTGGCATTGATATGATTTCTTACTAGAATTTAAATGCCTCTGGTGCCACCTTGTGCCATAGGGCAGTGGAATCCTTGATATTCTGGAATATTAATAAATCTGCCAGTCCTGGTGAGTGTTTCTTGGAGTAGAACAATATCAATTCTATCCTTGAGAAGCACTGCTCTGAGTGTCTGTGCTTTGCTTTTGAATCCTTGAATATTCCATTTTATAATTTTGAGATTTCCATTTTGAGATTGTCCATTTTTCCGTTTATAGTGGAATCATTGAGTCCATGGTTTTTATAGTACTGGTTTTCCCGACCGTTTGTGTCTTCTTGGCTAGAGTGGAGACTTCCTTCTTGGCGGGTTGGCCATCCCTCTTCGGCCCAACTCCTGGTTGGGCCGAAGCGCCCCTGCTACATCCAGCCACTGAGGCACCCGATGATGCAGGGATCATCATTCCTGCCTGGGAGGTCCCGGAGGCAACGGCAGGCATGTTCGCCCTGCCGCCCCGATCCATTCTGTTGCTGTCTCCCAGTGGAGCAGCGCCCCCCGGCCCACTCCAGTTGTTGGAGGCCCCGTCCTTGCCCAGACCAGAAGGACCTGGCGCGCCAGACTGTTGCTGATCTTCATTTATTCGGACTTGCCGAGGGGTGTACCACTGGCTTTTTACCGAGGGTCTGGTCGATTGGGGTCTCGAAGTAGTTACTTTGGGTTGCTGGGTTGATCCGAAAGCTAGTATTCTTTTTACCCTTTCTGGACATCGTTTGTTCCAGCCGTGATGTGTATCCCCGCAGTTCGGGCATTTTGCTTTCGTTTGTATGCCTTCTTTGTGCAGATTCTTGCATATGTCGGTATTGTGGAGCTCGCTACATACACCACATCGTTCCGTGCCTCTGCAGCCATCTTTGTGGTGGCCGAAGCGCTGACATCTGTAACAGCGCATGGGTTCTGGGTTGTACAGTCTCAGCCTGAATTGACCATAGATGCCAACACTCAGAGTGTTGATGCGAGGTCCTTTTATTGTTACAAGAACCTGTCTTGTTTCGATATTGTTGTGCTTGCATCTTTCCGCCGTTGTGACATTTGGGCATTCTAGGAGTCTGTTTGCATGAACGGGAAATTTTGAACTATCATTTTGGTGATTTTTTCTTCTGGTTTCAGTTCCACTAGGTGTTCTGTGTTCCTGAGGTTTTTGATTATATCCGGATTAGCTGTGGATATGTTATATCTACCTCTAATGTCGGGCTTGGCTCTAAGATCTGATCCTGGATTATTCTTTTCCAGTGCGGCAATGAAAGCATAAGTGGGACCATCCACTGGTTTTTTGGTCTTGAATATGGTCCTTGGCATTGGTTTGAGTGCTGCTCTTGAGTTCTGGTTGGCTTCTAGTTTGGTTTCTTTGGACGTTTCTTCGGTTCTTCTTCGTTTGTTAGCCTTTCCTTTGCCTACAAGTTGCCACGGTGCTTCGTTTAGGGTTGGGTCGTCTTCAGCAATTTTCCTTGCTCTTGCTACTATATCACTGTGTCCTTCTGACGTTAATAATTCAAGAAGGATGGTTAGGAAAGTCATATCCTGGGGAGACATGGCTACACTGTACTAAAAGAGTAACTGAGGGAGTGACTGTAACTGTGTGCTGCTACACTCAGCGACTGAATTGAAGTGTGTGAGGACAGGTAGGGACAGGCAATAAATAGGCAAGTGAGAGCTGAGGAGGAAAGTAAGGTGTCGGGGATAGTAGTAATAATGAGAACTGCAGAAGGCCTATTGGCCCATATGAGGCAGCTTCTATTAACTACTCATCTCTTCATCACTATCTGTTATTTGACCTGTCTCAGTTTTTAATGGACCTATCCTTTCCCTAGTCTTAGTACGATATAACTGAAAAAAAAACCTTTAGGATTTGTCTTTGCTTGCCCTGCTATGCGAACTTCATAGTTTCTTTTTGCTTTCCTTATCTCTTTTTTAACATTTCTAACCAGTTGTACGAATTCCTGTTCTAAAGTGTCCTCCCCATTTTTAATCCTTTTGTACCAAGCTCTCTTTTTACCTATAAAGTTCTTCAAATTCTTTGTTATCCACTTTGGGTCATTAGTATTCGATCTATTCAATTTGTATGGTATACTACGTTCCTGTGCTTTGTTTAGGAAATTCTCAAATAAGTTATATATTGAATCCACATCGAAATCCCCATTTAAGTCACCTATCGCTGGGTTCATGTCTCGCTCCAAGACTGGCCCACACCCCATACCCAAGACTTTCCAATCAATTTGACCCAAACAATTTCTTAGGCTATTAAAATCAGCTTTTCGAAAATCTGGCACTTTAACAGAATTTTCTTCTATTGGTCTATTCCATTCTATGCTAAATCTGATTTCTTTGTGATCACTGTTCCCTAGCTCACTCCCTATTTCGATGTCATTAATTTGTGTTTCCCTGTTAGTTAACACTAAATCTAAAATATTATTTTCCCGTGTTGGTTCCTTAATGTGTTGCGTAAGAAAGCAATCATAGAAAGCATAATAGGACACCTCTTGCCCTTATCTTCATCATTTGTAAAGTGCCGGGTATAGAAATTCTTACATCCCTTTGTACTGCCTCGAAACATTTTGTTTCACTGTTCATGATTTAATTACTCCATTTAATTCTTATAATCTTATCTTACCTTATTATAATTGTAATTACACACAGGATAGTTAAAGTTGACAGTCTTGCCACGTCATTTGGTAATCTACCAACTCGTACATTGGTTCACTTGCAGAAGGAGATTCTCTATATTTTGCTTGTCTTTAATTCATTCACAAAATTTAAACTCGCAGCATTCCGTCATAACCCAGAAGATGAAGTAGGAACCCTGATCCGTGCTACTAAGGCGGAACTGCTGACTCTCACTATTGAATAACACCTTTTTCCTCCTCATGGAGCCACTAAAACTGACCTCCATAATATGATTCTAGATTTCCTGGTAGATCACGACCGATTCACATCGACGGCGCACGAACAATATTTAATTGCAGATAAGGCCGCCCTGACAGCCATAAAGTTGAAGATATAGTTAGCCAACATAGAACGTGAACGACAGAAGGAAGCTCTTCAGGTAGGAGAACGGGAAGCAGAAGCAGCCCTCCAAAAAGAACAACATGAACTTAAACTCCAAATCGCTGAACAACGAGTTGCATTGGAACGTGAACGTGATACAGGGTCTGACTATCTTGTGTTGAAACAGGTAGTGCTTGATGCCTACCTTCTATCAGAAGAGAGTTACATACGTAGATTTAGGAACAACATCAAGTCTAGTGCTACTACGTATTTAGAATTCGCTTAAAATAAAAAAAGATATCTCATGAAGTGACTGGAATCAGCCCAAATCAACACCTTTGCAGATCTCCTCAACCTTATTGTGATGGAAGAATTCCTTCGTCGTGTTCCTACTCCTATACGTCGCTACCTTTCAGACAAAGGAGAGACCGACCTTACTAAGTGTGCACAGCTGGATGACACCTATAGACTAATTCACCGATCGTCATCAGACATCTCCCAGTACGTCATCTTGGTCCAGTCCTGCTATAGTGAGTTCTGCTGATGTGGACTACTCCTTATACTGCGGATACTGCAACGTGTATGGGCATTCCATAAAAATGTGTACCAATCCTCATTGTAAGTCCAGCAGTGAGGCCCACAAGCCCAACCACCTCCTCCTCAACCTCATAAACCAGTTATGAATATTCATGTGCCCCTTCTGATTTTTCTCTCTTCCACAGACACCTAACCCCGGAACTGTCTCTGCCAGCGGTGGAGATTCGGAGGGAAGGATACAAGTGAACATCTTGAGGAACACAGCTGCTCTACAATCGATACTCCTCAAAACAGCTGCACCCAACGTCCCTTACACCGGAGAAACCGTCCTCATCACTCACCTCACTGCAACCATTCCATACCCTCTCGCTAGAGTCCACCTGGATTGCTCGTTCATTCGTGGTGAAGTCCAAGTCACCATCAGGGAGAATACTTTCCCCAGGATAGGAATTCAACTACTCCTGGGCAACGACTTGGCAGAAGATCAACATCCCACGACCCTCATCATCAGTGTCAAACCACAGGTATTTGACTCTTCCATGGAAAACCCTGTTATGAAATACGTTGCAAAGGAGGTTCAATCGACCAACGATTCAGAGGACAATTCCCAGCCAGTCATGTTGACAACTCGTGCCAAAGCCACTCGACCGCAGCCAGAAGCTCCAGCTTTCCCTCAAGATTCTTAGGGCCTCCCACCGAATCTCAACTTGGTGGAGTTTTGTAAGTTGCAGAGAAAAGATCTATCCCTAACACCTGTATTCTTTCAGGCCCAGACTCAATCAGATTCTATCCCTGGGCTTTTCTTAGATAATCTTATCTTCTATCGTAGATTCAAACCCAGAAAGTTAAAGGAAGAAGACGATTGGGCTAACGTCGACCAGCTGGTAGTCCCTACCAGCCTACGGCCAGAGATCATGTGTTTGGCCTCATGGCCTCTCTCTCACTTGGGAGAGAAGTGAGAGAGTTTGAAGGGAAGAGAAGTTTGGAGGGATACAAACAAGTATTCGTGCAGAGGGACAGGACAAAGGAGGAGAGAGCCAGGGCAGCAGAGGCAAGGAGGAAGCGCAGGGAGAGAGGGTTAAACCAGGAAATTGCAGCCCCAACACAACAGTCCCAGAGGCAAGAGGGGAACCCAAGACCAGCATCCCAGCAACACCAGAGGGGAGGGAAACACCACCAACCCCCTCTGCATAGAAACCCTCCCTTTCCCTCACCGTACCTGCCCCCATCCAACCCTCCCTACCACCCCACCCCATTCTGACCCTGTCACCCCTCTCCCATTCCCATCATATCCCCCCTCCCACCTTTCCCCCCCCCTGTCCCCCCTCCCCCTTCATCCCATACCCTCCCTATCCCTCCTCCCCCTCACCCCATATCCTCCATGTCCCCCCTATCTCCTTAACCCACACCCTACCTGTCCCCCCTTCCCTTATACCACCACCCCCCACCCCAAAATCCTCTGAGACCGTGCAAACCACCTCACAGATCTCACCCATGGAACAGCTTTTCACACCAGCAGAATGCTCGCCAAGAAGGGGACAAGAAAATGACCAGAAGAAAGTGAGCTTCAAGGCATTGTACACTAACATAGATGGGATTACAAATAAAACAAGTGAACTTGGAGAATGGACACTAGAAGGAAACCTAGACATAATAGCACTCACAGAAACAAAGCTAACGAAAACCATAACAAATGCAGTGTTTCCACAGGGCTACTATGTAGTGAGGAAAGAGAGAGAAGGGAGAGGAGGAGGAGGTGGTGTGGCTTTGCTACTAAGAGAAGGTTGGAGTTTTGATGAGATGGTAATTCGGAATTGTGAAGGTTTCTGTGACTACATATCAGGCACCATAGCAACTGGAGGACAGAAAATTATAGTAGTAGTCATATATAACCCCACACCAAACGACAGAAGACCCAGACAGGAATACGATAGAAACAACTTGGCCACAATTAATATAATAGAAAGAGCAGCTTCCGTGGCTAGCAGGAATGGATCCAGGCTACTAATCATGAGAGACTTCAACCATGGGAAGATAGATTGGGGGAACAGAGATCCATATGGAGGACCAGACACGTGGAGAGCAAAGCTGCTGGATGTGGCAACAAGAAACTTTGTAAGTCAACACGTCAAGGGACCGACAAGAACGAGAGGAGGGGATGAACCAGCCTTGCTCGATCTGATATTTACCCTAAATGAGTCGGGTATAAAGGAAGTTAAGTTGGAAGCCCCCTTGGGAATGAGTGATCATAGTGTATTGAGCTTTGAGTACCTGGTTGAGCTAGGAATTATCACCCCTAAAAAAGAACTGGGAAACAAAGGGCTGGCGTACCGAAAGGGAAACTATTAGGAGATGAATAAATTTCTAAGGGATATACATTGAGACACAACTCAGAACCAACTCCGTACAAGTCATGATGGACTATGTCACCCAAAAGTGTCAGGAGGCTGTAAGCAGGTTTGTCAAAGCCTGACAGGAATAAACAGAGAAGCAAAAGAAGAATCCATGGTTTAATAGGGAATGTATGAACGCAAAGGAGCTGAACAAAAGGGCATGGAGAAACTTCCATAATAACAGAACACCAGAAAGTAGAGAGAGATACCAGAGAACCAGGAACGAGCATGTTAGTGTGAGAAGAGCAGCTGAGAAAAGGTATGAAAATGATATAGCTAATAAAGTCAAGACCGAACCAAAGTTACTACACAGTCACATCAGGAGGAAGACAACAGTGAAGGAACAGGTGATGAAACTTAGGATGGGCGAGGACAGGTACACAGAGAATGACAAAGACGTGTGTGAAGAACTCAACAAAAGGTTCCACGAGATCTTTACAATAGAACAGGGAGAATTCACGGCGCTAGGAGAGGTGGCAGCAAACCAGGTGACCTTGGAAAGGTTCTAAATTACAAGAGTTGAGGTCAAGAAGCGCCTAATGGAGCTGGATGTGAGAAAAGCTGTTGGGCTGGAAGGAATCTCACCATGGGTATTGAAAGAGTGTGCAGGAGCACTTTGCTTGCCACTCTCCATAGTGTATAGTAGGTCACTGGAAACGGGAGACCTACCAGAAATATGGAAGACTGCTGATGTATTACCAATATACAAAAAGGATGACAGACAAGAGGCACTGAACTACAGGCCAGTGTTTTTAACTTGTATTCCATGCAAAGTGATGGAGAAGATTGTGAGAAAAAAACTAGTAATACATCAGGAGAGAAGAGACTTCGTGACAACCCAGCAACATGGGTTCAGGGAAGGTAAATCTTGCCTTACAGGCTTGATAGAATTCTACAATCAGGTGACAAAGATTAAGCAAGAAAGAGAAGGATGGGCGGACTGCATTTTTTTGGACTGTCGGAAAGCTTTTGACACAGTACCCCATAAAAGATTGATGCATAGGCTGGAGAAACAAGCAGGAGTAACTGGTAGGGCGCTCCAGTGGATAAGGGAGTACCTAAGCAATAGGAAGCAGAGAGTTACAGTGAGGGGTGAGACCTCAGAATGGCGTGAAGTTACCAGTGGAGTCCCACAGGGCTCTGTACTCGGACTTATCCTGTTTCTGATATACGTAAATGATCTCCCAAAGGGAATAGACTCATTCCTCTCAATGTTTGCTGACGACGCCAAAATTATGAGAAGGATTAAAACAGAGGAGGACAACTTGAGGCTTCAAGAAGACCTGGACAAGCTGCAGGAATAGTCGAACAAATGGTTGTTAGAGTTTAACCCAAGCAAATGTAATGTAATGAAGATAGGGGTCGGAAGCAGGAGACCAGATACAAGGTATCATTTGGGAGATGAATTACTTCAAGATTCAGAGAGAGAAAAAACCTGCGGGTTGATATCACGCCAGACCTGTCCCCTGAAGCTCATATCAAGAGGGTAACATCAGCAGCATATGCCAGGTTATCTAACATAAGAATGGCCTTTAGAAACTAGTGTACGGAATCTTTGAGAAGAGTATATACCACATATGTCAGACCAATCCTGGAGTATGCGGCTCCAGCATGGAGTCCATATCTAGTCAAGCATAAGACTAAACTGGAAAAGGTTCAAAGGTTTGCCACCAGACTACTACCCAAGCTGAGAGGTATGAGCTATGACTAGAGACTATGGGAATTAAACCTCACTTTGTTGGAAGACAGAAGAGTTAGGACATGATCACCACATTCAAGATTCTCAAGGGAATCGACAGGGTTGATAAAGACAGGCTATTTAACACAAGGGGCACACGCACTAGGGGACACAGGTGGAAACGGAATGCCCAAATGAGCCACAGAGATATTAGAAAGAACTTTTTTAGTGTCAGAGTGGTTGACAAATGGAATGCATTAGGAAGTGATGTGGTGGTGGCTGACGCCATACACAGTTTCAAGTGTAAATATGATAGAGCCCAATAGGCTCTGGAACCTGTACACCTGTTGATTGACGGTTGAGAGGCGGGACCAAAGAGCCAGAGCTCAACCCCCAGCAAGCACAACTAGGTGAGTACACACACACACACACACACACACACACATACACACACACACACACACACACACACACACACACACACACACACACACACACACACACACACACACACACACACACACACACACACACACACACACACACACACACACACACCCACACACACACACACACACACACACACACACACACACACACACACACACACACACACACACACACACACACACACACACACACACACACACACACACACACACATGCAAAGCTGCTGCAATGTTGATGAGAAGAGTTGTGACAGATGAGGATTGCAGGATCCTCCAAGAGGACCTGAACAGATTGCAGAGATGGTCAGAGAAATGGCTACTAGAATTCAACACGAGCAAATGTAAAGTTATGGAAATGGGACTAGGAGATAGGAGACCAAAGGGACAGTACACAATGAAGGGGAACAGCCTACCTGTACCGACGCGTGAAAGAGACCTGGGGGTGGACGTAACACCTAATCTATCTCCTGAGGCACATATTATTAGGATAACCACAGCAGCGTACTCTACACTGGCAAAAGTTAGAACATCATTCAGAAACCTAAGTAAGGAGACATTTAGGGCGCTTTACACTGCCTACGTAAGGCCAGTCTTAGAGTATGCCGCCTCATCATGGAGTCCCCATCTGAAGAAGCATATAATGAAACTGGAAAAGGTTCAGAGGTTTGCAATGAGACTCGTCCCAGAGCTACGAGGGATTGGGTATGAGGAGCGCCTGAAGGAACTGTACCTTACGACACTAGAAAGAAGAAGGGAGAGGGGGGGACATGATAGGAACGTATAAGATACTCAGAGGGATTGACAGAGTGGACATAGATGAAATGTTCACACGGAATAGTAACAGAACGAGAGGACATGGATGGAAGCTTGAAAATCAGATGAGTCACAGAGATGTTAGGAAGTTTTCTTTTAGCGTGAGAGTAGTGGGGAAATGGAATGCACTTCAGGAACAGGTTGTGGAAGCAAATACTATTCATAATTTTAAAACTAGGTATGATAGGGAAATGGGACAGGAGTCATTGCTGTAAACAACCGATGCTCGAAAGGCGGGATCCAAGAGTCAATGCTCGATCCTGCAGACACAAATAGGTGAGTACAACTAGGTGAGTACACACACACGCACGCACACACACGCACACAAATGGAATGACAAATGGAATGCATTAGGGGGTGATGTGGTGGAGGCTGACTCCATACACAGTTTCAAGTGTAGATATGACAGAGCCCGATAGGCTCAGGAATCTGTACACCTGTTGATTGACGGTTGAGAGGCAGGACCAAAGAGCCAGAGCTCAACCCCCGCAAACACAACTAGGTGAGTACACACACGCACACACACACACGCACACACACACACACACACACACACACACACACACACACACACACACACACACACACACACACACACACACACACACACACACATACACACACACACACACAGACATGATCACAACCTACAAAATCCTCAGAGGAATCGACCGGGTAAACAAGGATTAACTATTCAACACTGGTGGGACGCGAACAAGGGGACACAGGTGGAAACTGAGAACCCACAAGAGCCACAGAGGTGTTAGAAGGAACTTTTTCAGTGTCAGAGTAGTTAACGGATGGAATGCATTAGGCAGTGATGTGGTGGAGGCTGACTCCATACACAGTTTTAAATGTAGATATGATAGAGCCCAGTAGGCTCAAGAATCTGTACACCAGTTGATTGACAGTTGAGAGGCGGGACCAAAGAGCTAAAGCTCAACCCCCGCAAGCACAAATAGGTGAGTACAAATAGGTGAGTACACACACACACAGCAACCCTTCTACCACCACGTGGGACGACGATTGGAGATTCACTCACCTATTGTGTTAGCAGGACGGTAAGATACTTTGAACCCCTGTGGGTAAGGTTGCATTATAGCAATGACTAGGTCAGGAAGGGTGTCTAGGTCCAATAGTATTATGATTGAGGAAGAAGATAGGTTTGTGGAGAAGATGATTGGGAAATTTGTAGAGAAGAGGGATGTTTGGATAGGTGATCTAATCCAGGGGATTAAAAGTGAAGTCTTTAATAAGATACAGGACGAGGTTCAAAGACTCAAACAAGAGTTTATGGATTAAATTCAAGAGGAAATCAGGAAGAGCAGGGTAGAATGGCAAGGAGAAATATCTAGGCTTACTAATGAATTTGGCAGGAATAAGGGAAGCTTGGCAGGGGAAGGGGGAGTAGTAGTAGGTGGAGTAGCGGGTGTGGGAGGGGTGGGGGTCAGCTAGGGAGAGGGCCACCAACATGACCCTGAACTGAGAAAGAGGACAATCATAATCCATGGATTGCTTGAAGCCAGGGCACAATCGAGGCAGGAAAGGATGGAGATTGAGGATTTGGAGCTACATGGGATCTTGAGAGACATGAGAGCCCAGATGGCAGGGAATAAGGTGCAAGTTCAACGACGCATTGAACCATACAACGGTAACAGGAAACGACCTGTCCTGGTACAGTTCACTAACGAAGAGGCAGTGGATTACATACTGCATCACAAACACTTACTCAGAGGTAGCGAAAATTACTACAATGTATATATTGACAAATTCATGTCGAAGGAGGAACAGATTGCCCACAGAGCAAGCAAACAACAATACAACTCCTCCCATTTGAGAGTAGCTACACACCCCAGTGCTAATCCACCCCATGCTAACCAGCTCACACCTTCTCAGGTCACCCCTTCCCCAAATCAGCCGCCCCTACTTATCTCCCCAACACCTCCCTTGATCCCTCTGACCCCACTGCAGTCAAATTCATCCCACATTCCGAGGACCCCCTCATCCCCTCAACCCCCAAAACCCGTCCAGCCCTCATCCCCTCAACCCCCAAAACCCACCCAGCCCTCATTCCCTCAACCCCCAAAACCCACCCAGCCCTCATTCCCTCAACCCCAAGAACCCACCTAGCCCTCATCCCCTCAACACCCAAAGCCTACCCAGCCCTCACCCCTCCTCATCCCCTCTCCTTCCATGTGAACCCCCACCCTTGCGAGGAGGGTGGGAGGTTCCACCCACCCCCTTCTTTGGGTGGGGGGTGGTTTGGTGGTTGGGAGGGGGAAGGTTCCTTCCCCCTCCCAACCTCTCAACCTCTATCTGACTCCCAACCTTACGCTATCTCCCAACCCCTCAATGCCCTCCCTAATCTTCAGACCCAGTATGCCCTTCCTACTCCAGACCTACCTACCCAGGCCCTACCCCAGACCCTCCTACCTACCTTCCTAGAAGCCCAGCCCTCAGGAGCTCCCCAAGCACCCCTTCTGACCTCTTTCACCCCCCATACACCCCCCGGACCCCCCCAGACACCCCCCGGATCCACCCGGACATCCCCCGGATCCTCCCCGCCCCCAGTCATCCCCCAGACACCCCCCAGATCCCCCAGATCTCCCCTCCCCCCAGTTACCCTCCAGACACCCCCCAGATCCCCCCAGACCCCCAGAGAAAGGGAGAACTCTGGTACAAGAGTTTCCATGAGGAATCTCAAGGTTTGGTACACCAATGCTGATGGGGTATCTAATAAAGCAGAAGAGATAAAAGAAAGAGTAAGTGAAGCAAATCCTGACATATTTGCAATTGTGGAAACTAAAATTAATGACATGAGCTCAGATGCAATCTTTCCTCAAGGGTACCAGGTGATACGAAAAGAGAGGACACAGAGACAGGGAGGGGGAGTAGCACTCCTAATAAAGCGGAAATGGAAGATTGAAGACCTGGGAAATCGAGTTACCAATGAGTGCACAAGCTTCATACATGGAACTCTGACAGTAGATGGGAGGAAGATTGTGATCTTGGTAATCTACAATCTCCCACCAAACAGTAGAAGACCCAGGCTGGAGTATGATGACAACAACAAAGCATGTATAGATGAACTTCGGAAGGCAGCAACACTAGCCCACAGAATGAGAGCGAAGCTGCTGATCATGGGGGACCTAAATCATGGAGAGATAAATTGGGAATCAAAGAATCCCCATGGAGGGGACGAAACGTGGGGAGCAAAATTAGTAGATGTTATAGACAGGAATTTCCTGACACAACATGTGAAGGAAGACACAAGGGAGAGAGGAGGAGATGCACCGAGCCTATTAGACCTGATTTTCACCCAGAACGTAAAAGATATCGAGAATTTAGAGCATGAAATACCTCTAGGGGCCAGTGACCATTGTGTCCTAGTCTTTGACTACATGATGGAATTCAAACTTATGACCATGGGACAAGAGATCTGGGAAAGGAGAGCTGACTACAGGAAAGGGGACTATATGAGGATAAGGGACTATCTGGGTGAAGTGCAGTGGGAGGAAGAAATTAGAGGAAAAACAGTCCAAGATATGATGGACCTAGTCATACAGAAATGCCAGGAGGCCGAAGAGAGATTTATACCAACGGTAAAGGGGAAAAATAAGAAGGAATATAATAACCCATGGTTTAATAGACAGTGTCAGGAAGCAAAAATTGCCAGCAGGCGGGAGTGGAGGAAGTACAGAAGACAAAGAACAGAGGACAATAGGATCAGATACAACAGAGCTAGGAACGATTACATTAACATAAGACGAACATCGGAAAGGGACTATGAGAACGATATTGCAATCAAAGCGAAAAAACAACCTAAGTTACTACACAGTCATATAAGAAGAAAATTGTCGGTGAACGACCAAGTGACAAGACTAAGGAAGACAGAGGGGGCATATACTGAAAGTGACAAGGAAATCTGCAAGGCACTGAATGCCAGTTTCCATGGAGTGCTCACTACCGAGCCTGAGCTGCTCCCATTGTTGGAAGGGGTTACCCTTGATGAAAGACTATCAGATATAGAGGTGACAGCAGAGGAGGTAATGAAACAGTTGACAACTCTAGATGCAACTAAAGCAGTTGGACCAGACAAAGTATCACCGTGGATACTAAAAGAAGCAGCACAGGCCCTCAGCGTGCCTCTGGCAATTATCTTTAATGAGTCACTTATGTCAGGAGAATTGCCCAGTTGCTGGAAGAAGGCAAATGTAGTGCCGATCTTCAAGAAAGGTGATAGGGAGGAGGCACTTAACTATAGACCTGTATCACTGACGAGCATCCCCTGTAAAATACTGGAAAGAATAATTAGGCTACGACTGGTTGCACACCTGGAGAACATTAGGTTTGTGAACAAACATCAACATGGGTTCTGGACAGGGAAATCGTACCTAACAAACCTTCTGGAATTCTATGATAAAATAACGAGGATAAGACAGGACAGAGATGGTTGGGCAGACTGAATATTTCTGGACTGCCAAAAAGCCTTTGATACAGTACCGCACATGAGACTGCTGTTCAAGCTCGAGAGGCAGGCGGAGGTGGAGGGAAAGGTCCTAGCATGAATAAGGAACTACCTAACAGGAAGGAGCCAAAGAGTTACGGTAAGGGGCGAGAAGTCGGACTGGCGAACAGTAACAAGTGGAGTACCACGAGGATCGGTGCTGGGACCAATTCTATTTCTTGTATATGTTAACGACATGTTTACAGGCGTAGAGTCCTACATGTCGATGTTTGCGGATGACGCAAAGTTGATGAGAAGAGTTGTGACAGATGAGGATTGCAGGATCCTCCAAGAGGACCTGAACAGGTTGCAGAGATGGTCAGAGAAATGGCTACTGGAATTCAACACGAGCAAATGTAAAGTTATGGAAATGGGAATAGGAGATAGGAGACCAAAGGGACAGTACACAATGAAGGGGAACAGCCTACCTGTAATGACGTGTAAAAGAGACCTGGGGGTGGACGTAACACCTAATCTATCTCTTGAGGCACATATAAATAGGATAGCGACAGCAGCGTACTCTACACTGGCAAAAGTTAGAACATCATTCAGAAACCTAAGTAAGGAGGCATTTAGGGCGCTTTACACTGCCTACGTAAGGCCAGTCTTAGAGTATGCTGCCTCATCATGGAGTCTCCATCTGAAGAAGCATATAATGAAACTGGAAAAGGTTCAGAGGTTTGAAACGAAACTCGTCCCAGAGCTACGAGGGATGGGGTATGAGGAGCGCCTGAGGAAACTGTGCCTTACGACACTAGAAAGAAGAAGGGAGAGGGGGGACATGATAGGAACGTATAAGATACTCAGAGGGATTGACAGAGTGGACATAGACGAAATGTTCACATGGAATAGTAACAGAACGAGGGGACATGGATGGAAGCTTGAAACTCAGATGAGTCACAGAGATGTTAGGAAGTTTTCTTTTAGCGTGAGAGTAGTGGGAAAATGGAATGCACTTCAGGAACAGGGTGTGGAAGCAAATACTATTCATAATTTTAAAACCAGGTATGATAGGGAAATGGGACAGGAGTCATTGCTGTAAGCAACCGATGCTCGAAAGGCGGGATCCAAGAGTCAATGCTCGATCCTGCAGACACAACTAGGTGAGTACACACACACACACACACACACACACACACACACACACACACACACACACACACACACACACACACACACACACACACACACACACACACACACACACACACACACACACACACACACACACACACACACACACACACTCCTCAAACAGTGCACTAGCCACAGGGTGTGCGGCACTACCCCCACATT
The DNA here is from genome assembly GCF_040958095.1 of Procambarus clarkii. Classification (NCBI taxonomy): domain Eukaryota; kingdom Metazoa; phylum Arthropoda; class Malacostraca; order Decapoda; family Cambaridae; genus Procambarus; species Procambarus clarkii. Next base: position 14,198,003 of record NC_091166.1, read on the forward strand.
CTACCCAACACACAACCTACCTGCCCCAACCCCTGTCAGCCCCCCACTAAGTACCCACCTAAGGCACCCTCCCCCCACCCACCCCTCTCCTCCCACTCATCCCCCTCCTCCCACTCCCCCCTCCCCCCAGGACCTCCCTTCTCCCCCATCCCACAAGCCCTCCCTTCTCCCACATGCCTTCCCGTCTCTCCCACCCACAAGCCCTCCGTTCTCCCCCGCCCCCCTAAGCCCCCCCACTCTCCCCCACCCCACCTAAGCCTTCCCCTCTCCACCACACCCCAAAACCCTCCCCTCTTCCTTCCCTCTTCCCCCAATCCCCCCCAAGCCCTCCCCCTTTACTGCCCCCCAAGCCCCCCTTCTCCCCCATCCCCCCAAACCTCCTCCTCTCACCCCCCTCAACCCTCCCCCTTTCACCCCCTCCAACCCTCCCCCTCTCACCCACTCCCCCTACCCTCCCCCTCCCCCCCCCAAGCCCTTCCTCTTCCACCAGTCTCCCCGTACCAGATCCTCCCAGCTCCCGCTCACCCCAGACCGCACAGGTCCCCCCCAGAGGAGAAGCAGAAGAGAGTCAGTTTCAAGGCAATGTACTAGAACATAGATGGGATCACAAGCAAGGCAAGTGAACTAAGGGAAAGAGCACAAGAAGTGAACCCAGATGTAACTGGACTCACTGAAACAAAACTCTCTGGAACCAAAACGAATGCCGTGTTTCCCCCGGAGTACACAGTAATAAGGAAACAGAGGGAAGGTAGGGGAGGAGGAGTGGCCCTACTCATGAGAAAGGAATGGAATTTTAACGAGATGGATATCCCGGGCTGTGAAGGGTTCAGAGACTACATAGCAGGCACCATGACAATGGGAGGACCAAGGATAGTAGTAGCAGTAATATATAACCCTCCACCAAATGACAGAAGACCCAGTCAAGAGTACGAAAACAACAACCTGGCAGTTAACACTATAATTGAGAGGGCAGCCTCTGCTGCCTGTAGAAATAGATCCCACCTGCTCATCATGGGGGACTTCAATCATGGAAGGATTGATTGGGAGAACAAGGAACCGCATGGAGGCGAGGATACGTGGAGAGCCAAACTACTGGAGGTGGTGACTAGAAACTTCTTAACCCAGCATGTCAGAGAACCCACAAGGATGAGAGGAAATGACGAACCAGCGAGACTCGACCTGGTCTTCACCCTGAACGACCCTGACATAAGAGAAATCGGCTTTGAGGCCCCAGTAGGAATGAGCGACCACAGTGTATTGGTGTTTGAGTACCTGATTGAAGAAGGGTTATTGAACTCGAGGAGGGATACCGAAACCAAATGGTTAGCATACCGAAAGGGAAACTATGAGGAGATGAGAAAATTCCTACCAGATATAGCATAGGAAACAGAGCTCAGGGAAAAGACGGCCCAAGATATGATGGACTACATAACGCAAAAATGCAAGGACGCAGCAAACAAGTTTGTCCCAGCCCAAAAGGAAAACAGTGAAACGAAGGTGAGAAACCCATAGTTTAATCAGAGATGTAGACTAGCTAAGCAGCAAAGTAAAAGGGCATGGAGAAACTATAGGAATTACAGGACAATGGAGAGCAGAGAAAGATACCAGAATGCCAGGAATGAATATGTCAGGACGAGAAGAGAGGCAGAAAGACAATACGAAAATGACATCGCAAGCAAGGCAAAGACTCAGCCTAAATTGCTGCATAGCCACATCAGGAGAAAAACAACAGTAAAGGAACAGGTTATGAAATTTAGGATAGGGGCAGAAGGATTCACTACAAACGACAAGGAAGTGTGTGAGGAACTGAATAAGAAGTTCCAAGAGGTCTTCACCTTAGAGCAAGGAGAAATCCCAGAGATAAGAGAGGGAATAGCTAACCAGGAACCACTGGAAGAGTTTGAGATTACCAGCGGGGAAGTAAGGAAGTGTTTACTAGAGTTGGATGTGACAAAGGCTATAGGCCCATATGGAATCTCCCCCTGGATACTAAAGGAAGGAGCAGAAGAACTGTGCCTCCCACTCTCCATCGTGTATAACAAGTCACTGGCAACAGGGGAACTGCCAGAAATTTGGAAAGCAGCTAACGTAGTCCCAATTTACAAGAAAGGGGATAGACAGAGGCACTGAATTACTGGCCAGTGTCCATAACCTGCATACCATGCAAGCTGATGGAGAAGATTGTGTGAAGAAAGCTTGTGGAGCACCTGGAGCAAAAGAACTTTGTAACACAGCATCAACATGGATTCAGTGATGGCAGGTCCTGCCTCACAGGGTTACTTGAATTCTATGACCAGGCAACAAAAATAAGGCAAGAAAGAGAAGGATGGGCAGACTGCATAATTTTGGATTGCCAGAAAGCCTTTGATACAGTGCCACACAAGAGGCTAGTGAAAAAGCTGGAGATGCAGGCTGGAGTGAAAGGTAAGGTACTCCGTTGGATACAGGAGTACCTAAGCAACAGGAGACAACGAGTCAGTGTGAGGGGTGAGGTCTCAGATTGGCGAGACGTTACGAGTGGAGTCCCGCAGGGGTAAGTCCTTGGACCTATACTGTTTCTGATATAAGTAAATGATCTCCCAGAGGGTATAGAATCGTTTCTCTTAATGTTTGCCGATGATGCAAAAATTATGAGGAGGATTGAAACAGAGGACGATAGTAGGAAGCTACAAGATGACCTAGACAGACTGAGTGAATGGTCCAACAAATGGCTGTTGAAGTTCAACCCGATTAAATGCAAAGTAATGAAACTAGGCAGTGGAAATAGGAGGCCAGACACAGGATACAGAATAAGAGGTGAAGTACTTAATGAAACGAACAGAGAGAAAGATCTAGGAGTTGATATCACACCAAACCTGTCTCCTGAAGCCCACATAAAAAGAATAACGTCTGCGGCATATGCGAGGCTGGCTAACATCAGAACTGCCGTCAGGAACCTGTGTAAGGAATCATTCAGAATCTTGTACACCACATATGTAAGACCAATCCTCGAGTATGCGGCCCCAGCATGGAGCCCGTACCTTGTCAAGCTCAAGACGAAGCTGGAAAAAGTCCAAAGGTATGCCACTAGACTAGTCCCAGAACTAAGAGGCATGAGTTACGATTAAAGGCTGTGGGAAATGCACCTTACGACACTGCAAGACAAGAGTAAGGGAAGACATGATCACAACCTACAAAATCCTCAGAGGAATCGACCGGGTAAACAAGGATGAACTATTCAACACTGGTGGGACGCGAACAAGGGGACACAGGTGGAAACTGAGTACCCACATGAGTCACAGAGATGTTAGAAGGAACTTTTTCAGTGTCAGAGTAGTTAACGGATGGAATGCATTAGGCAATGATGTGGTGGAGGCTGACTCCATACACAGTTTTAAATGTAGATATGATAGAGCCCAGTAGGCTCTGGAATCTGTACACCAGTTGATTGACAGTTGAGAGGCGGGACCAAAGAGCCAAAGCTCAACCCCCGCAAGCACAAATAGGTGAGTACAAATTGGTGAGTACACACACACACGCACACACACACACATGCACACACGCACACACACACACACACACACACACACACACACACACACACACACACACACACACACACACACACACACACACACACACACACACACACACACACACACACACACACACACACACACACACACACACACACACACACACACACACACACACACACACACACACACACACACACACACACAATCGATCAGTCAGGGGAAAAGGCATTAACACCTGGGATCAGGACCTTACTATCCCCCCCCCTCTTGACCCCCCCATCTGACCTGACCTGACCTGGTCGCCATCTCCACCCCCCCCCCCACCCGCAGTCCCCCGCATTGCCCATACACATACTCTTCCCCTCCCCACTCTCTCCCTCTCCCACTCCCTCTCTCCCACTCCCTCTCTCCCACTCTCTCTCTCTCCCACTCTCTATCTCTCCCACTATCTCTCTCTCTCTCTCTCTCTCTCTCTCTCTCTCTCTCTCTCTCTCTCTCTCTCTCTCTCTCTCTCTCTCTCTCTCTCTCTCTCTCTCTCTCTCTCTCTCTCTCTCTCTCTCTCTCTCTCTCTCTCTCTCTCTCTCTCTCTCTCTCTCTCTCTCTCTCCCTCTCTCTCTCTCTCCCTCTCTTTCCTTCCCCCTCCCTCTCTGCCCACACACACACACACACACACACACACACACACACACACACACACACACACACACACACACACACACACACACACACACACACACACACACACACACACACACACACACACACACACACACACACACACACACACACACACACACACACACACACACACATCTACACACATATACACACACACCTCCCCCTCTCTCTCCCTCACCCGTTCTCTCCCTCACCCGCTCTCTCCCTCTCCATCTCTCTCCCTCTCCTCTCTCTCCCTCTCTCCCTCCCGCCTCTTTCTTCATCTCCTCCCCCCCTCCCCTTCTACTTTCTTCTCACTTCAGGGGAAGGGTCGGATCCCCCCCACCCACCTATTTATCTCTCCTTTTATCACTCTCTTCTCTCTCTTTCTCTCTTCCTCTCTCTCTCTCCCTCCCCCATCCCGCTCTGCCCTCCTGACAAATCCTTTCACATCACAAGTATAGGAACAGGGTCAAGCATGGCAGCCAGAAGTACCAGGGGAATAGGGAAAAGCCAAGGTGATGAAGTGAAGGAAATGATTGCCCAGTTTCTGGAGGACATCAAGAGTGAGATGCAAGAAATGATGCAGGAAATGAAGAACGAAATAAGCAACCTGAAAAGAGAGCTGACAGCAGCAAAGGAGGAGATTAGATCCCTCAAAGAGAATGGTATCGAGGCTGAGAATCAGAAAACCATCCAGGGAGAAGGTGGTAATAGTTTTTTGGATGAGAATGCCACAATAAAAGCAACATTTGCTGAAATACTAAAAAAAAAATAACTCTGAAGTAATGACTGCAGTGATGGAGGTGGCCATGAAAGCAGCCACCTCACAGGAGGCGGCACGCTCCACTAGCCAACTGCTGGAAAGGAACAGATCAGTGGTTGCTGTGGGTATTAAAGAGGAGGAAGGCTCTAATAGGACAGAGTGGAATGACAAGGACAAAGCAGCAGTGAATGAAGTACTAAAGGCACTAGACATGGAAGGGGCTGAACATAGCATTGAGAAGGTTTTCAGGCTAGGTTGGTACAACAAAGACCGAGATCGAATGATAAAGATAGTGTTTGCCAATGAGAGCACAAAGGAGAAGATCCTATCAAGGAAGAGCTTCCTGAAAAACGTGGGAAAATTAAAGAATGTATTCCTCCAGAGAGACATGATAAGGGAGGAGAGAGCTGTGGCAGCAGAAGCAAGGAAGAGGCGCATGGCGAGAGGGGAAAACCAGGAAGTCACAGCTCCCAACACAACACCCCCAGAAGCGAGGGGGGAACCCACAACCAGCTACCCAGTAACACCAGAAGGGAGGACAACCCCGCCTCCCTCCTCTGCATAGAAAACCCCCCTACCCCAAACCCTCCCTGCCCCCACTCAAATGTCCAGCCAAATCTCCCTCCCCCCCACACCCAATCCCCACCCATCTACCCCTCCCCTCCTCCCGAGTCCTCCCTCCCCCCCTTTCCTTCCCGTCCTCCCTCCCCCCCTTTCCTTCCCGTCCTCCCTCCCCTTTCACCCCATACCCTCCCTGTCCCTCCCCCTTCACTGGATCCCCCACCCCTCATCCCAGTATCCTCTGAGACCCTGTTATCCACCTCACAGGTCCTCACACCCATGGAACAGCCTCCCCCACCAGCAGAACACTCACCAAGTAGGCGATTTGAGAAGGGACAGAAGAAAGTGAGCCTCAAAGCGATGTACACTAAACATAGATGGAATTACAAATAAAGCAAATGAGCTTGGAGAACGGGTACTAGAGGAAAACCCAGACATAATAGCCCTCACAGAAACAAAGATCACGAAAACGATAACAAATGCAATGTTCCCACAGGACTAATATGTTATGAGGAAAGAGAGGGAAGGAAGAGGTGGGGGTGGTGTAGCTCTGCTGGTAAGAAAGGGCTGGGATTTTGAGGAGATGGATATTCAGGGCTGTGAAGGTTTCAGTGACTACATAGCAGGTACTGTAACAAATGGAGAGAAAAAAATTATAGTCGTAGTCATATATAATCCACCACCAAATGACAGAAGACCTAGACAGGAATATGATAGAAACAACATGGCCACCATTAACATAATAGAAAGAGCAGCTTCTGTTGCTATCAGGAATGGATCTGGACTACTAATTATGGGAGACTTCAACCATGGGAAGATAGATTGGAACGACAGAGACCCGCATGGAGGACCAGAAACATGGAGGGCTAAGCTGCTGGACGTGGCAACAAGAAACTTTCTAAGCCAGCACATCAAAGAACCAACAAGAATGAGAGGAGAAGATGAACCAGCAATGCTTGATTTGATATTTACCCTAAATGAGTGGGATATAAGAGAAGTTAAGATGGAAGCGCCCTTGGGAATGAGTGATCACAGTGTATTGAACTTTGAGTACCTGGTAGAACTAGGACTTATCTCCCCCAAAAAAGAACTACGAATCAAAACGCTGGCATACCGAAAGGGAAATTATGAACAGATGAGAAGTTTCCTAAGTGAAATACCTTGGGACACAGACCTCAGAGATAAGTCTGTACAGGGTATGATGGAGTATGTTACCCAAAAGTGTCAGGAGGCAGCAAACAGGTTCATCCCGGCCCAAAGGGAAAAATCCGAGAAGCAACAGAAGAATCCATGGTATAATAGGGCATGTATGGAAGCGAAGAAACTGAACAAAAGGGCGTGGAGGAACTTCCGGAATAACAGAACACCAGAAAGCAGAGAGAGATACCAGAGAACCAGGAATGAGTACGTCAGGGTGAGAAGAGAAGCAGAGAAAAATTTTGAAAATGATATAGCAAACAAAGCCAAGACCGAACCAAAGCTACTCCACAGTCACATCAGAAGGAAAACAACAGTGAAAGAACAGGTATTGAAACTTCGAACAGGCGAGGACAGGTATACAGAGAATGACAGAGGTGTGTGAAGAACTCAACAAGAGGTTCCAGGAGGTCTTCACAATAGAACAAGGTGAGGTCACTGTGCTAGGAGAAAGGGAGGTAAACCAGGCGGCCTTGGAAGAGTTCAAAATTACGAGAGAGGAGGTCAAGAGACACCTGCTGGATCTGGATGTTAGAAAGGCTGTTGGTCCAGATGGGATCTCACCATGGATACTGAAAGAGTGTGCAGATGCACTTTGCTTGCCACTCTCCATAGTGTATAGTTAGGCACTGGAGACGGGAGACCTACCAGAAATATGGAAGACGGCGAATGTGGTCCCAATATACAAAAAGGGCAACATGCAAGAGGCACTGAACTACAGGCCAGTGTCCTTGACTTATATACCATGCAAGGTGATGGAGAAGATCGTGAGAAAAAAACCTGGTAACACATCTGGAGAGAAGGGACTTCGTGACAAATCGCCAACATGGGTTCAGGGAGGGTAAGTCTTGCCTTACAGGCTTGATAGAATTCTATGATCACGTGACAAAGATTAAGCAAGAAAGAGAGGGCTGAGCGGACTGCATATTCTTGGATTGTCGGAAAGCCTTTGACACAGTACCGCATAAGAGGCTGGTACATAAGCTGGAGAGACTGGCAGGTGTAACTGGTAAGGTGCTCCAGTGGATAAGGGAGTATCTAAGCAATAGGAAGCAGAGAGTTACGGTAAGGGGTGAGACCTACGATTGGCGTGAAGTCAGCAGTGGAGTCCCACAGGGCTCTGTACTCGGTCCTATCTTGTTTCTGATATATGTAAATGATCTCCCAGAGGGTATCGATTCATTTGTCTCAATGTTTGCGGACGATGCTAAAATTATGAGAAGGATTAAAACAGAAGAGGACTGTTTGAGGCTTCAAGAAGACCTAGACAAGCTGAAGGAATGGTCGAACAAATGGTTGTTAGAGTTTAACCCAACCAAATGTAATGTAATGAAGATAGGTGTAGGGAGCAGGAGGCCAGATACAAGGTATCATCTGGGAGAGGAAATTCTTCAGGAGTCAGAGAAGGAAAAAGACTTGGGGGTTGATATCACGCCAGACCTGTCTCCTGCAGCACATATCAAGTGGATAACATCAGCGGCATATGCCAGGCTGGCCAACATACGAACGGCATTCAGAATCTTGTGTAAAGAATCATTCAGAACTTTGTATACCACATATGTCAGGCCAATCCTGGAGTATGCAGCCCCAGCATGGAGTCCATATCTAGTCAAGGATAAGACTAAACTGGAAAAGGTTCAAAGGTTTGCCACCAGACTAGTACCCGAGCTGAGAGGTATGAGCTACGTGGAGAGACTACGGGAATTAAACCTCACTTAGCTGGAAGACAGAAGAGTTAGGGAGGATATGATCACCACATTCAAGATTCTGAAGGGAATTGATAGGGTAGATAAAGACAGTCTATTTAACACAAGGAGAACACATACAAGGGGACACAGGTGGAAACTGAGTGCCCAAATGAGCCACAGAGATATTAGAAAGAACTTTTTTAGTGTCAGAGTGGTGGACAAATGGAATGCATTAGGAAGTGATGTGGTGGAGGCTGACTCCATACACAGTTTCAAGTGTAGATATGATAGAGCCCGATAGGCTCAGGAATCTGTACACCTGTTGATTGACGGTTGAGAGGCGGGACCAAAGAGCCAGAGCTCAACCCCCGCAAACACAACTAGGTGAGTACAACTAGGTGAGTAAACACTCACACACACACATACCTCCCTCATCTGCATAGAAAACCCCCCTACCCCAAACCCTCCCTGCCCCCACTCAAATGTTCAGCCAAATCTCACTCCCCCCACACCCCACCCTTCTACCCCTCCCCTCCTCCCGAGTCCTCCCTTACCCCCTTTCCTTCCCGTCCTCCCTTCCCTTTCACCCCATACCTTCCCTGTCCCTCCCCCTTCACTGGATCCCCAGCCCATCATCCAAGTATCCTCTGAGACCCTGTAATCCACCTCACAGGTCCGCACACCCATGGAACAGCTTCCCCCACCAGCAGAACACTCACCAATGAGGCAATTTGAGAAGGGACAGAAGAAAGTGAGCCTCAAAGTGATGTACACTAACATAGATGGAATTACAAATAAAGCAAATGAGCTTGGAGAACGGGTACTAGAGGAAAACCAAGACATAATAGCCCTCACAGAAACAAAGATCACGAAAACGATAACAAATGCAGCATTCCCACAGGACTATTATGTTATGAGGAAAGAGAGGGAAGGAAGAGGTGGGGGTGGTGTAGCTCTGCTGGTAAGAAAAGGCTGGGATTTTGAGGAGATGGATATTCAGGGCTGTGAAGGTTTCAGTAACTACATAGCAGGTACAGTAACAAATGAAGGGAAAAAAATTATAGTCGTAGTCATATATAATCCACCACCAAATGACAGAAGATCTAGACAGGAATATGATAGAAACAACATGGCCACCATTAACATAATAGAAAGAGCAACTTATGTTGCTAGCAGGAATGGATCTGGACTACTAATTATGGGAGACTTCAACCATGAGAAGATAGATTGGAAGAACAGAGACCCGCATGGAGGACCAGAAACATGGAGGGCTAAGCTGCTGGACGTGGCAACAAGAAACTTTCTAAGCCAGCACATCAAAGAACCAACAAGAATGAGAGAAGAAGATGAACCAGCAATGCTTAATTTGATATTTACCGTAAATGAGTGGGATATAAGGGAAGTCAAGATGGAAGCGCCCTTGGGAATGAGTGACCATAGTGTATTGAACTTTGAGTACCTGGTAGAGCTAGGACTTATCTCCCCCAAAAAAGAACTAGGAATCAAAAGGCTGGCATACTGAAAGGGGAATTATGAACAGATGAGATGTTTCCTAAGTGAAATACCTTGGGACACAGACCTCAGAGATAAGTCTGTACAGGGTATGATGGACTATGTTACCCAAAAGTGTCAGGAGGCAGTAAACAGGTTCATCCCGGCCCAAAGGGAAAAATCCGAGAAGCAACAGAAGAATCCATGGTATAATAGGGCATGTATGGAAGCAAAGAAACTGAACAAAAGGGCGTGGAGGAACTTCCGGAATAACAGAACACCAGAAAGCAGAGAGAGATACCAGAGAACCAGGAATGAGTACGTCAGGGTGAGAAGAGAAGCAGAGAAAAATTTTGAAAATGATATAGCAAACAAAGCCAAGACCGAACCAAAGCTACTCCACAGTCACATCAGAAGGAAAACAACAGTGAAAGAACAGGTATTGAAACTTCGAACAGGCGAGGACTGGTATACAGAGAATGACAGAGAGGTGTGTGAAGAACTTAACAAAAGGTTCCAGGAGGTCTTCACAATTGAACAAGATGAGGTCACTGTGCTAGGAGAAAGGGAGGTAAACCAGGCGGCCTTGGAAGAGTTCGAAATTACGAGAGAGGAGGTCAAGAGACACCTGCTGGATCTGGATGTTAGAAAGGTTGTTGGTCCAGATGGGATCTCACCATGGGTACTGAAAGAGTGTGCAGAGGCACTTTACTTGCCACTCTCCATAGTGTATAGTAAGTCACTGGAGACAGGAGACCTACCAGAAATATGGAAGATGGCAAATGTGTTATACTCAAATTCTATGTCAGTTGAAATATAACCAATCACAGGCATGTAGGCCTCTGACGTCATGCCAGACAGAGGAGCATCAGCATGCTCCCAGCAGCCTCAGTTCTCCTCACAGACTCAGAGTAGGTGGACCTCGGTTGGCTCGATATATACCTTGTTGTCTCGGTCAATAAATATATACAGAAGCGACTACTGTGTCTACATTCAACCCGAACAAGGCAAATGAATACTGGAAGCAGCAGTGGGACCCAGAATTTTTTTCTGGAAACGAAAACTTCAAGTACCCAGCACCGCCTTGTGTTTCACAGTACAGCCGCCATCAGCCGCCTCCGTAGCCGCCATCCTGCCACCCACGCATCAAATATTGTGCCAGACCGGGTTCCTGCCATCAACCACTACTCCAGGCCAACGTTTCAGAAGTAAGGGTCAATATTTTCCTGTGAGAACGCTCATTCATCAGTGAGGAGGAAGGAAGCTTCCCACGCCAGCCATTTTTGAATCTCGCGCCACCACGTGGGAACTACCTGCACCCACCACCACCATGGCCACCCAAGCTGACAGCATCTAAGCTTTGTGAGTGTCCTAGCTACTGAAATCGTCGTCAGCCATCGTTGCAGGCATCAACTGATTATTGTGGGTGTTGTACAGTTATTCAAGAGGAATTGGTGAAAAAAAAAAGACTACAATTGTTTGACTAGTGTCGCCACCCTGCCTCTCTCCCAAGCTCACCAACCCGTTCTCGCAAATTTAATAAGTCAATATTGACTTATTAAATATGTGCATAGGTGACATACTTAACATAATAGTTTCCCTTGAAACGCTTCATAGAAAACACCGACCTTTCCTAACCTACTTAGTGTCAGGGGACATATTTTCCCTGCTCTCTCGTGCACTGAATTAAGTACGAAATTGCACAGTGCACCAGTGATGTGCACCGTGATTCAACTTTCTGTATCTAACTTTTCCACAGTCGTGTTGGGTGTCGTTGGACAGCCCATGACATTTGCTAGCCATTGATGTCATTCTGATCGCTGTATCAGGTCTGTGAAGGAAATTACAGGAGGGAGTTGATTTCAGGGAAATTTTGTACAAGTCAAGTGTAGAGAGGGAGGTATGGGGGGTTAACGGCCGTAGACCACCCCCCCCCATCACGTGTCCACCTCGTGTGAGGGGGAGTAGCGTCATGGGGCAGGTGCGCGATTGGCTGAGGGTCTGGGGCCTCAGGAATGCTGAACCGTGATTGGCCAAGACGCTGAGGGGTACCGCATGGTACCTCCAGGCATGATATTGGCGGGAAGACATTCTTACCTAAGACGCTGCATAGTGAGGTCCACATTTCCCGTGCTAGGCCAAGCATCGGGAAATACCGCCTGCAACGTTGCTAAAGTCACGCCTACATCTTGCTATCTTTCCGTGTGCCGTGCGTAAGAATCCGGTAATCGGAAAGGGGCTTGTATCGAGCCGTGTGAACTTGTCATCTAGCCGCGTAATTGTGGGACGCTATCTTAGAGGAGCTGGACTGAGTGAGGCATTAATTATCGGGCTACAAAAACGACATCCGCCGTCGATCGTATCTGTGCTTGAAGATACTGCTGGGAGACGTGCTAGAAAGGGTTTCAGTGTTATGAGAGAAACCTTAAATGTTATAATTCTGAGGAACAGTGAAGGACTCTCTCGGGTCTCGTGTACCGCGTAACACCGTGTACCGTCGTATCCTGGGGTACCATGTCAAGTGGATAGGGCGTGGTACCACATCCCTGCTGTTGTGCACAACCCTGGCTTGCCTGTTCCGGTGTGTCTGCGCCATCCTGGTCTCTCTGTGTGTGTGTAGAGCTAACCCCGTGGTCTGGGACCCTGTGCTCCACCTGACCACATGTAGGAAGTGAGGACGCCTACGTCATCATCCAGCAGCAACAGTGGGAGTGTGATTGACGTGTATGTGTGAGTGAAAGAGGGGCCCCACATCATTGATGTAAGTATACTGTTTCTGTTTGGGTAATAAAACTCTGAAGCTGGGTTCGCCCCCAGTGTTCCGTTGTCCTCTGTCCCTGGGACCATCTGGGGAGGTGAATGGGAATTGGAGACGTGTGAGTCTACCCTGTTTGTCAAGTTGAGGAATGGGCCCAACTGTGATTTTTGACGTGTGTGAAGACACCTAGTGACACATTCAGAGGTAGGGTAAAGTGAGTTATTTACTTCTATTATTTTTCTATGTGTCGTGTATGTATTCGCTGTAATTTGATTCCCTTTTTCAGCAGTGAAAAGTGGTAACAGGGAGATTTCCCTTGGTTATATATTTTACTGTTGTGTTGTGGTAAAGTGTGAATTATTGGTGGATAATTTACTGGGGGAAGTCATTTACAAGTTTTGCCGTGAGTTGCAAGGATGTACTGTGTTGTACTGTGATGTACTGTGTTGTACCGTGTGTAAACCGTAGACAAGTTTCACCTTGGTGGAAGGCGTTGTGTACTGTGAAGGATTCCGTGAGAATTAAAGTCAGTTAACGTCACCGGGGGTCACGATTTACTTAACGAGGTCACTTGTTCGTTGAACATTGTTGTGATTAACGTAGGGACGTGTAAAGGCAACAGTCACAGTGAAGTTCATGCAGTGGAGGAATTGTCAAGTGAAGACTAACGTAGTGTTAACGATTTAACGAGCTGTCGTTAATTGAGGGATTAACGTAAGGGGTTGACGGTCTGCTATGATCAGAGTCAATTGCGCTGTAATTAAGCTGTTGTAATTCGTTGGACTGATCAGCTCTGTCGGCGGACAGGGTGATTAAGCACTCGTAGCTAATTAAAGATAATTAGTAACCGCCACTTAGTGAATTCACCAGGTGTTGATGTTGTTGTTTACACGGAGTATTGGAACATTGTGTGTGGTACAGTAGTCTACCCTCGTTAAGGTAATCTTGTCGTAAGACCGGAAGTGAACTGTCAGTTGAGAGACAGTAGGCTTTGTCAATACTCGTCTGTATTAATATGCTGTTGTATTCAGTAATTAATTGGGAATTACTCACTGAATGCTTGACTTTCAAGTTGATGTAATTAATTGATTTACGAGTTATTGATGCCATTTAAGTGTCGTTGAGACACGTGCGTGTTAACGTAATTGTTTAAATTCAATTAGAGTAACTTTTGTTTTGATTGTCCTGAGAGACAAGTGTTAACGTAAGATTTTTTATATGGGGTTATCATTCTTGGATTAACCGTCTTGTTACTTGGTACCTCGTTGTGGGCAGCAAGCGCCAGTCAAGTTTTTGTGATTATAGTATTGGTCACCGTGAAACCGTGACAATATTGATTGCAAGCTTGCGTCACCAGTGGGCACCACTGTGTTCAGTTAGTGTCATTGTTCAGTCAGCGACGATGGGATAAGGAGACGTGGGTCCATCAGGCTGTTGATTAGCTGTTCGTTAATGTGACAGTAAAGTAACGTAAATTCACTGTGTAGTAGTTTTAGTTTTTGTTTTTGTGAATAAATTGTTTTGTTATAGAAACGGTCGTTTACGTCAAACCTTCCAATATTACTGCCCCACATTTCATGTTCTGCAACGCTTTGCCTGCTTATGTTCATATTAAGTCTGTATCTAAAGCTCGAGTCCATTGCACAGCACCACACTTCTATAAATAAGAGGTGAGAATCTGTCGGCTACCCTTTATTAGTTTGTTAACTAGGAGGAGCCAGCGACCTAAGTGACAGGTGTTACCCGAGTGGTTTCGCCTGGCGGTTTGCTCCCGCGGTCCTATGATCTTAGGCTTTAAGATTAAATATCTGCCACTGGCAGCTCTTGCTGTTTAAGGTCTGTCTCTCTTGCGAGGTAGTTGCGATTAATGTAACATCAATAGGACTTAATTCCTTTGACAACCTGTCAAGAAAATAAATCTCACACTTAGTATGTTAAGATTAGCATCTTATTGCTTCGTAATTACAATTATTACCTAACCTATACCTATAATAGGTTAAGTAACAATTGTAATTACGAAGCTATAAGATGCTTATTTTAACATACTAAGTAGGTTAGGTAAGGTCGGTGTTTTCTATGAAGCTTTTCAAGGGAAACTATTATGTTTAGTATGTCACCTATGCACTCAACTAATAAGTCAATATTGACTTATTAAATTTGCGAGAACGGGTTGAGCTCACACACCTCGCTACCAGCCCCTGCTACATCATTTTGTGTGAACTTCTCCTAGAAAATCTCCACCGCCATCGTCGCAATATCGTCGTCTCCGAGTTTATCTTCGCGCATCCAACATCAACAGTGTGTGGGGTCCCTGAGTCTCGCGCCACCACCGCCAGGAGCGCTGCCATCGCACCAGTTTGTAAACAAGCCCTCACATGTGCTCTTCACACGTCTCGTCAACGTTTTTCGTTTTGGCCACTGTTATATTGCAAATCCTGCAGCCCTGAGTTAAGTAATTATGAGCTAAGATATCGTGTGCTATGATTTTTCAGGTTTAACGTAAATATATCCAAAATATCTTATGAATTAACCTTTCAGTGACTTGTTAAATATTGGAGCCGGTTTAGTACTCCATTCCCACAGTTTCTCTGAGTCCTTTCAATATTCCCTGCATTGATTCCATTATTCATTAATTATTACTAGTGTCATTAGTGAATTCAAAGGTGAGAGAAGTAAGAAAAATTTGTTTCTAGCAGTTTATTTTGCATAATAGAAATTTGTTTTTGAGATTTCCATAGACAATAGAACATAGAATTTTTTTTATATCTCTCCAGACCTAGCCTTGAAATTTATCCTTTAAGCATTTTATTTTAAACTTTTACCATAGCAGTTATATACATTCCTGTGTCCAGTTTATGTGCTACATCCATATTTCTTGCATTGCCACTTGTTGTGTTGAATCTTTTTAATGAAATTTTGCAATTGCATTTCCCAGTTTTTATTCTAAATTGCTGTGCTTAGTCTGGTTTAATTAATTTACATACATCTAATTCCAGTCATTTTTTAATGAAAGATTGCTAAGTTTAGTTTACAATTGCTTGTTCTTAATTATTTTCTTGCCTAGCCCAATTTAATAATTTTATTTCTGCCATTTTTACTTTAGCCAAGTTGATATTTTTTTTGTGTTTATTTTTGTGTATACTATCTCTGATGCCAGGTGCACTTAATTATAATCTGCGTTCAAATATTACTTCCACGGCTGTGACAATGCCTAACACTGTTGAAACCCCTTCAGACTCAATGGGAGCAGTTGCTCGTCCCAATGGCCAGAGACCAGCTCAGGAAATGGTTATTTCTCTTTTTGCTGGGGAATCGCGCTTATTAGAGTCATGGTTTAGTAAGGTTGAAGCGAAAACAGTTGCACGTTTTTCTAAGCCTACTGATGCCGAATACGTAGCAATTGTACGGTCAGCCGTAGACACAACCAAAGGTGATGCACGTTTTGTTGTTGATGAGAAAGCCATTGTTAGCCTTCAGTCATGGTCTGATTTTAAGGATTTCTTTCGCCGGCGTTTTGTTAATAAAGGAGACCTCGACCCGTATAGGTTAGTCAAGAAAATTACCAATGCCACCATGCAGCCTGGTGAATCTTTTAATGCGTTTACTAGCCGTCTCGATCAGTATCTTTATGCCTTAGTGTCTGCTATGAATAATTCGACTTGGTTAGATAAAGGCAATAATCTGTCCCCTGAGGCTATGGCCAAAATGATAGCATTTGGTACTTTAATGCATTTTGCCCCCGAGCATACTAAACCAATCGTTGAGCAACAAAATTTTGGTGTTAAACATGAAATTGGTGAAGTATTTGAGGCTATTAACAATGCCGCCGATAAACTAGCTCCCCAAAGTGCTCAACTGTTGCCACCCTCTGATACTGTAAATGTAGTAACAAGCTCTCAGCATCCTCCCACAAACTCTCAAAACTCTTGGTCGCAGAAGCGTACCCATGCTCGTAGCCCCCAGTCAAATTCGTCGCCTCATAAATTGCCGCAACGCCATAGTCCACAACCATCCACTCCCTCATGTTGGCATTGTGGTAAGAGTAACCACCATGCAAGGGATTGTTGGTCCGCCCCTAGATCATCACCTCCTATACAATTCTCTCGGTCCCCTCGTCAATCTAATTATTTTAGGCTACCATATTGCAAATACCATAAGCAAGTTGGTCACCACACTGCGGATTGTAGAGCTAGGCAAAGGGCATCCCCACCTCGTAACTCCCATGGTCAGTCTTGGCGAGGCTCACAGCGTCCAAGACATTATCAGAACCCACGTAATTACAACTCCCAGCCCTGCTATAATGCAACTTCAAATTATAATGCTCAGTCACAGAATGCTGGAGCTCAGAATGTTCACTCCATGTCGTCGGGAAACCCCCAAGGCCATCCGTTAACCAATTCAAGCTAGCCAATCCTAGTGCCCTCCTTGTGTAGTCAGTAGCTACCCAAAATAGATTTGGACACTTGACAGAGGAGGACACTGACTCTAGACCAGTTGTCGATGTTGACGGATCCACAGTAAATTTGACCCAAACAAGACGCAGATATCCCAGACAACATAAGTCAAAAGTAGTAACTTGTCCAGTCTCAAGTGATGATCCCCTTGTCTCAGCTATTGTACATGGTAGAGTTTTAAAAGTTTTTCTTGACTCAGGTGCAAAAATTAATATTGTCAAGCCCTCAGCTCTTAGAGACATTGAAAGTAAGCACCCAACTACTTTAAAACAGTCACACATACCTTTTCTAAGTGGTATTTCAGGAAATAAAGTAAAAGTTCAGGGCGAAATTGACCTCCCACTCAAGTTCAATGACGTCACATTGTCTATAACATGTTTAGTTGTTGACGTTATTCATTTTCCTGGAGACAATCTCTTAGGTCTGTACACCATGATTGATGAAAATATTGCATTGTTTCCCCATCGTTGGAACATAAGTATCAAAGACCACGTCATACCCTTGTGTAGCATGTATCGACAGGGCCATGAGTTCAACCTTCAATCAGATTACATTAATTTTGTTGACACCCGCCTTGCTAGCGTAGGGTTGTCAGATCATTGTCGTGGTAGCATACCCGAGAAAACAGGCACTCGATTGAAGCATTGTAGTTGTGCAGTTGTTAAGGAGAATGAGTATCAGGACTTTCTGGAAGGGGACGCCCTAACGGATTCTCGTTGTCTCGCTCGCCTGGCAGCTTCCATCTCTGAAGTCAGTGGTTCCACGGCTACTAACACTGTGCTACACCCTCTTTCTCTCACCAGAATAAGAGTTAAGGTTCAGGGAGTGCCTGAGTTGTCGGATGTGATTGCCGAAAGTGAAACATGTAAAGTGAATGGTACGTTTGTGGAACCCTCCTGGCACCCAGTGCAGGATGGTACTGTTACATTATTTATTGCAAACACTAGTAATGCCGACATCCATCTCCAGTCTGGTACCCATGTTGTAAATTTTGCCCATTACTCGTTACCGGTGCGAGTTGTGGATGATGGATCCTTCTCCATGGATCCTTCTGTTTGTACACTCACACCAGGAGAACAGGGATCTCAGCCAGAGGTGCAAGCGCAACACCTCAGTCCTACTGATTTTCCTGACTCTGTGGCTCAGCTTTTGGAAATTTTGAACAGGAATAGAGCTGTTGTTGCTCTACCAGGAGAAAAATTAGGTCTCACTGCACTTATTACACATAAAATTCCCCTTGAACAAGGAACTACGCCTATTTATGTACCAGCTTACTGTCTTCCCCATTCTCAGAGAGCAGAAGCAGATAGACTTGTAGAGGAAATGTTACAGAGTGATGTAATTGAATCAAGTAATTCGCCATGGAACGCTCCATTGATTCTTCTACCAAAGAGAGATGGGACTTGGAGACCTGTAATCGATTATTGCAAGTTTAACAGAGTAACAATACCTGATCGTTTCCCACTTCCAGTTCTAAATGATTTGTTGCAAAGTATTGGTAGAAACAAAGTATTCTCAACGTTAGATTTGTTGCAGGGATTCTGGCAAATCCCCTTTGATGAGGAAAGTAAACAATTGACAGCCTTTAGTACTCCCAATGGTCATTTTCATTTCAAAAGAATGCCGTTTGGTTTGAGTAGTAGTCCAATAACCTTTTCACGGCTCATAACAAATCTATTTCGTAGATTGATAGGAAGTACGCTTCTAGTTTACCTTGATGATCTCATAATCATGTCGCAAGATGTTCAGACTCATTTCCAGAACCTTGAGAAAGTACTTGCAAAGCTCGCTGAAGCTAATTTAAAAATAAAACTTGCAAAATGTTCATTTTTAAAGCAGAAGATTAATTTCCTAGGCCATACAGTTACACCTTCAGGTATTACATTGAATGAATCAAAAATTATTGCTGCCCGGGATTTTCCAACACCTCGTACCACAGAAGCGGTAAGACAGTTCACAGGTCTTGTAGGATTTTATCGTTCATTTATTGCTGGATTCTCTATTATTGCTGCTCCGCTTTACAAGTTGTAAAGAAAAGATGAACCCTTTGTTTGGGGAGAGGCCCAGGATCAGTCATTCAAAAAACTCAAAGCAGCCTTGATTTCGTCACCTGTCCTTAGGTACCCAGATTTTTCTAAACCTTTTACGTTGGTTACAGATGCTAGTGACATAGGTCTAGGTGCTGCATTACTTCAAACAGAAGGTCACAGAGATCACGCAATAGCTTATGCTAGCCGCACATTATCTAAAGAAGAGAAAAATTATAGCGCAACAGAACGAGAAGCCTTGGCAGTTGTCTGGGCACTTAAACATTTCAAGGATACAATTTATAATTACCCAGTTCATATTCTTACAGATCACCAACCATTAATTCCCTTGTTCAAAAATAAGAGTCCAGTTAGAAAGTTTGCTAGATATTTGCTCACAATTCAAGAATTCAATCCCACATTTGGATATATTCCAGGAAAGCAAAATGTTGTAGCCGATGCGTTTTCTCGACACATAGCTGCGATTCAGTTAAATTACCCAGCATTCGATGCTACAGTAGTAGAAACGGAACAGAGACAAGACCCCATATGGGCACCCGTCATTAAATTTTTGACTAAGCAAGACACTCGCCCGATTCATAAACCGCCAGTACCATTGAAAGAACTAGATATGTTGGACAATTTACTGTGTAGAGTAGTAAAGCTAGGGACAGTCCCGAGGAAATGTTGTCAGTTAGTTATTCCAGCCGTCTTGGTACCAACTGTGTTAAAAATTGTCCATGATGCTCCTGCAAGTGCACATCCAGGTAAGGATCGTACACTCCAACAAGGTCGATTGAAGTATTTTTGGCCAAAAATGGCTAAGGAAATTGCTCATTATGTTGACAGACGTTTAACTTGTTTACAGCACAAGGGACATGTTTCAGGACCTAATCCAATTCAGGTGTACCCAGCAACTAAAGATCCTTGGGAATGAATATCAATGGATTTATTGGCAAATTTTGCAGAAACAGAGAAAGGGAACAAACATTTGCTTGTAATGGTCGATAGTTTTTCACGGTTTTGCGAACTAGTTCCTATCCTGAACAAAACAGCAGAAACTATAGCCAGTGCATTCCATGACCAAATAATTTGTAGATATAGTATGCCTAAAGTAATCCTTTCAGATAATGGTCCAGAATTCAGTAATAGTATTTTAACTAGCTTGTGGGATTTATATAACATAAAAAAATGTAGCATCATGCCTTATAATCCAGCAAGTAATGGACTAGCCGAACGTACTAACAGGAAAGTGTTAGATGCCTTGAGAGTCACGTTGAATTTTGATAACAACAATTTGGATGATTTTATACCCTTAATTCAGTGTGCTATAAATTCTTCAATTAATGTTTCTACATTTGTCACTCTTCACGCTATTCTTTATGGTACAGATAAGATCCTCCCTAAAGAATTGATTAACGTACCTCCTACTCCCTTATATAACGTAGATGATTTTGTTCAGGTGAAGCGTAGACAGATGCAATTAGTATTCAAGAAAATACATGAACAACTGTCCAAAGCTACAGCCGAGTTCACTCTAGCAAGGAATGCACGAGCTAAACCCAGTAAAATAACTATTGGATCTGTAGTAATGATACTTAACCAACACAGGTCTGGTCCTATGTATAAGTTAACTAAGAAATTTTTGGGTCCATATAAGGAAACCGAGCTTATCAAAGGTAACAAATACAGACTTAAGAGCTTGCTAACAGGAGAGTATATAAATGAACATTTAGACCACATGAAGTTAGCTAAAATGACTGTTGACGAGACTGATGAGGAAGATGACAATGAACTTACCCAGACAGATACTCCTATTGGGACACCACCTTCTGTGGTTGACAGACCACTTGATGTTCAGCAACCCCATACTAGCAACTATAATCTTAGATCTAGACCTCACGTTTCAACCGTGCACTCACCACATGTCCATTGGCTAGATGTTAACAAGGTTATCTCTCAAGATGATAGTTTGTCACATGAAGTTTCATCTGTTCCGGACCTTCAGTCAGAGCCAGAGTTGTATAGTGCTCTGGATGAGCTAGGTGTAGACATCCGCAGAATTTATAATTGAGTGCACTCTGCAGTTATTCTGTTTTGGTTTTGAGAAAAAAAAAATAAAAAAAATCATTTGCAGTATTTCTACCACATGTGTCTTATTATTACCATTATATATAATGTATAGTTCTACTCAACTTTATTTTGTTATAAATTAGATGCCATTGTTAAGTCTACTACCATTTGTATTTTTACAGTGCTTGTCATAAGAGTTATTATTGTTCTAGCAACCACATTGTGGCCAGTGAATCCTGACTGCTATCATGCAGATGTTAGTCTTCTTGTTCCAGGTCTTGTATATAGCTTGTAAATATATTGCACATTAAATATATTGTACATTGGTCTTGTAAATATATTGTATATTTCAGAGAGAGAAGAAAAAAAAAGAGAAAAAAAAAATCATTATCTAATCTTTAAATTCATTTGTGGTTGTTAGGTCAGAACTTTGTTCCATTAATGTAATAATTGTTTAATTTTGTATGGTTTTCAAGCACATGCCGTTGACACATGTTAATAATTTTGTTTAGGCAATACCATGAGTTGTATTGTTCATATCTGATCAGTAGGCATCCACATGTTCTTAATACTCTGGTTTAATCAAAGCATTGTTACCATGATTTTCACCTATCATGATGATTTTTTTTTTTTGGGTGCATATGCCGAGTTGTTAGTATTACGCACACCTGATCTTCTTTCAATGTTTTATTATGCAAATTTCACATGTAAGCCATTATTGAATGCCACCGAGGTCCTATCAGTATCATTGTAACTATATAGCTAGCCAGAGCTTGTCGACAAGGGACGTCGACTTGGTTGCGTGTCCGAGCGGTGTTATACTCAAATTCTATGTCAGTTGAAATATAACCAATCACAGGCAAGTAGGGCTCTGACGTCATGCCAGACAGAGGAGCATCAGCATGCTCCCAGCAGCCTCAGTTCTCCTCACAGACTCAGAGTAGGTGGACCTCAGTTGGCCAGATATATACCTTGTTGTCTCGGTCAATAAATATATACAGAAGCGACTACTGTGTCTACATTCAACCCGAACAAGGCAAACGAATAAATGTGGTCACAATGTACTAAAAGGGCGTCAGGCAAGAGGCACTGAACTACAGGCCAGTGTCCTTGACTTGTATACCTTGCAAGGTGATGGAGAAGATCGTGAGAAAAAAACTGGTAGCACATCTGGAGAGAAGGGACTTCGTGACAAATCGCCAACATGGGTTCAGGGAGGGTAAATCTTGCCTTACAGGCTTGATAGAATTCTACGATCAGGTGACAAAGATTAAGCAAGAAAGAGAGGGCTGGGCGGACTGCATTTTCTTGGATTGTCGGAAAGCCTTTGACACAGTACAGTAAAAGATGCTGGTACATAAGCTGGAGAGACAGGCAGGTGTAGCTGGTAAGGTGCTCCAGTGGATAAGGGAGTATCTAAGCAATAGGAAGCAGAGAGTTACGGTGAGGGGTGAGACCTCCGATTTGCGTGAAGTCACCAGTGGAGTCCCACAGGGCTCTGTACTCGGTCCTATCTTGTTTCTGATATATGTAAATGATCTCCCAGAGGGTATCGATTTATTTCTCTCAATGTTTGCGGACGATGCTCAAATTATGAGAAGGATTAAAACAGAAGAGGACTGTTTGAGGCTTCAAGAAGACCTAGACAAGCTGAAGGAATGGTTGAACAAATGGTTGTTAGAGTTTAACCCAACCAAATGTAATGTAATGAAGATAGGTGTAGGGAGCAGGAGGCCAGATACAAGGTATCATCTGGGAGAGGA
This sequence comes from Procambarus clarkii, assembly GCF_040958095.1. NCBI lineage: Eukaryota > Metazoa > Arthropoda > Malacostraca > Decapoda > Cambaridae > Procambarus > Procambarus clarkii. The sequence goes on from NC_091166.1 coordinate 14,220,956, forward strand.
AATTCTTCAGAAGTCAGAGAAGGAAAAAGACTTGGGGGTTGATATCACGCCAGACCTGTCTCCTGCAGCACATATCAAGCGGATAACATCAGCGGCATATGCCAGGCTGGCCAACATACGAATGGCATTCAGAAATTTGAGTAAAGAATCATTCAGAACTTTGTATACCACATATGTCAGGCCAATCCTGGAGTATGCAGCCCCAGCATGGAGTCCATATATAGTCAAGGATAAGACTAAACTGGAAAAGGTTCAAAGGTTTGCCACCAGACTAGTACCCGAGCTGAGAGGTATGAGCAACGAGGAGAGACTACGGGAATTAAACCTCACTTCGCTGGAAGACAGAAGAGTTAGGGGGGACATGATCACCACATTCAAGATTCTGAAGGGAATTGATAGGGTAGGGTAAGACAGTCTATTTAACACAAGGGGAACACGCACAAGGGGACACAGGTGGAAACTGAGTGCCCAAATGAGCCACAGAGATATTAGAAAGAACTTTTTTAGTGTCAGAGTGGTTGACAAATGGAATGCATTAGGGGATGATGTGGTGGAGGCTGACTTCATACACAGTTTCAAATGCAGATATGATAGAGCCCGATAGGCTCAGGAATCTGTACACCTGTTGATTGACGGTTGAGAGGCGGGACCAAAGAGCCAGAGCTCAACCCCTGCAAACACAACTAGGTGAGTACACACACACACACACACGCACACACACACACACACACACACACACAAACACACACACACACACACCAAAGAGCCAGAGCTCAACCCCCGCAAACACAACTAGGTGAGTACACACACACACACACTCCTGTGCTGTGTGTATCCTCCTGAAACCAATTATGAGGAGGATTGAAACAAGGGATGATAGTATGAGGCTACAGTACGACCTAGAAAGACTGAGTGAATGGTCAAACAAATGGCTGTTAAAGTTTAACCCGAGTAAATGCAAAGTAATGAAACTAGGCGGGTGAAACAGGAGGCCAGACACAAGATACAGAATATGAGATGAAGTACCTAATGAAATGTAGAAAGAGACGGGTCCAAAGAGCCAAAGCTCAACCCCCGCAAGCAAAATAAGGTGAGTACACACACACACACACACAACTTTGTTACTACAACAACTACAAAGCGACTACACAGAGACTATACTACACAGCGACTGCAAAGCCAGCCAAGTGGGCTGGCTGGCTCAGTGGAGAGCGCTCTTGACTTGTGGACCTAGGGACCCGGGTTCGATCCAGGCAGCCGGCAGGAAAACAATGGGCAAAGTTTCTTTCACACTGTTACCTAGCAGTAAATAGGTACCTGGGAGTTAGTCAGCTGTCACGGGCTGCTTCCTGTGTGTGTGTGTGGGATGGGGAGGGGGAGGAATTGTAGTTTGTAATGGTTGATTGACAGTTGAGAGGCGGGCCGAAAGAGTAGTGTTCAACCCCTGCAAATACAACTAGGTGAATACACACATTTAGGCAGTGATGAGGCAGAGGCTGACTCCATACACAGATTCAAATGTAGATATGATAGAGCAAAGTAGGCTCAGGAATCTGTACATAGTTGATTGACGGTTGAGAGGCAGGACCAAAGAGCCAGAGCTCAACCCCTGCAAGCACAACTAGGTGAGTATGCACACACACACAAACATACACTCACTCAATACAATGTGTGCAATACAAAATTCCTCTGGAAGAATTCGTCTGGAGGAATACAAAAAAGTATTTCCCTCTGTATTTCTCCAGAGGGACAGACTGAAGGAGAAGAGAGCCATGATGACAGAAGCAAGGAAGAAGTGCAGGGAGAGAGGAGTAAACAAAGAAATCACAGCTCCAAACACAACAGTCCCAGAAACAAGAGGGGAACCTACAACAAGCATCCCAGAAACACCAGAGGGGAGGGCAACACCACCACCTTCCTCTGCACAGAAACCCTCCCTACCCCGGGAGGAGCCGATCGGCCGAGCGGACAGCACGCTGGATCCAGCACGCTGGATCCCGGGCGCCGGCGAGAAACAATGGGCAGAGTTTCTTTCACCCTATGCCCCTGTTACCTAGCAGTAAAATAGGTACCTGGGTGTTAGTCAGCTGTCACGGGCTGCTTCCTGGGGGTGGAAGCCTGGTCGAGGACCGGGCCGTGGGAACACTAAAGCCCCGAAACCATCTCAAGATAGCCTCAAGATAACCCCTCACAAACCCTGCCCCCACTCAAATGCTCACTCAACCCTCACTCCCCTTGGTACTGTGTCAAAGGCTTTCTGACAATCCAAGAAAATGCAGTCTGCCCAGCCTTCTCTTTCTTGCTTAACGTTTGTCACCTGGTCGTAGAATTCTATTAAGCCTGACAAGCAAGATTTACCTTTCCTGAACCCATGTTGGTGATTTGTCACAAAGTCCCTGCTCTCCAGTTATGTTACTAGGTTTTTTCTCGCGATCTTCTCTATCACCTTGCATGGTATACAAGTCAAGGACACTGGCCTGTAGTTTAGTGCCTCTTGCCTGTCGCCCTTTTTGAATATTGCGACCACATTCGCTGTCTTCCATGTTTCAGGTAGGTCTCCCGTCTCCAGTGACCTACTATACACTATAGAGAGTGGCAAGCAAAGTGCCTCTGCACACTCTTTCAGTACCCATGGTGAGATCCCATCTGGACCAACAGCCTTTCTAACATCCAGATCCAACAGGTGTCTCTTGACCTCCTATCTCGTAATTTCGAACCCTTCCAAAACCACCTGGTTTATTTCCCTTTCTCCTAGCACAGTGACCTCACCTTGTTCTATTGTGAAGCCCTCCTGGAGCCGCTTGTTGAGTTCTTCACTCACCTCTTTGTTATTCTCTGTATACCTGTCCTCGCCTCTTCTAAGTTTCATTACCGGTTCTTTCACTGTCGTTTTCCTCCTGATGTGACTGTGGAGTATCTTTGGTTTGGTCGTGGGTTTGTTACTATATCATTTTCATAATTTTTCTCTGTTTCTCTTCTCACCCTAACATGCTCATTACTGGTTCTCTGGTATCTCTCTCTGCTTTTTGGTGTTCTGTTATTCCGGATGTTCCTCCACGCCCTTTTGTTCAGTCCCTTTGCTTCCATTCATGCCCTATTATACAATGGATTCTTCTTTTGCTTCTCGGATTTTCCCTTTGGGCTGGGATGAACCTATTAACTGCCTCCTGACACTTTTGGGTGACATAGTCCATCATATGTTGTACAGACTTAGCTCTGAGATCTGTGTCCCACAGTATTTCCATCAGGAAACTTCTCATTTCCTCATAGTTCCCATTTCGGTATGCCAGCCTTTTGTTTCCTAGTTCTTTTTTGGGGGAGATAATTCCTAGCTCTACCAGGTACTCAAAGTTCAACACACTATGGTCAGTCATTCCCAAGGGTGCTTCCATCTTAACTTCCTTTATATCCCACTCATTTAGGGTAAATATCAGATCGAACATAGCTGATTCATGTTCTCCTCTCATTCTTTTTGGTTCCTTGATGTGCTGGCTTAGAAAGTTTCTTGTTGCCACGTCCAGCAGCTTAGCTCTCCATGTTTCTGGTCCTCCATGCTGATCTCTGTTCTCCCAATCAATCTTCCTGTGGTTGAAGTCACTCATGATTAGTAGTCCAGATCCATTCCTGCTAGCAACAGAAACTGCTCTCTTTATTATGTTAATGGTGGCCATGTTGTTTTTATCATATTCCTGTCTGGGTCTTCTGTCATTTGGCGGTGGATTATATATGACTATGACTATAAATTTTTGTCCTCCAGTTGTTATGGTACCTGTTATGTAGTCACTGAAAGCTTCGCAGCCCTGAATAACCATCTCCTCAAAATCCCAGTCTTTTCTTACCAGCCGAGCTGCACCACCACCACCGCCTCTTCCTTCTCTCTCTTTCCTCATAACATAATAGTTCTGTGGGAACATTGCATTTGTTATCGTTTTCATTAGCTTTGTTTCTGTGAGTGCTATTATGTCTGGGTTTTCTTCAAGTACCCATTCTCCAAGTTCATTTTCTTTATTTGTAATTCCATCTATGTTAGTGTACATTGCCTTGAGGCTCACTTTCTTATGTCCCTTCTCAAATCGCTTCCATGGTGAGTGTTCTGAGGGAGGGGAAAGCTGTTCCATGGGTGTGAGGAATTGTGAGGTGGATAACAGGGTCTCAAAGGATACTGGGGTGAGGGGCAGGGAGTCAAGTGAAGGGGAGGGGGACAGGGAGGGTATGGGATGAAGGGGGATGGAGGCCAGAAAGGAAAAGGGGGGAAGGGGGACATGGTGAGAGGAGGGGAAGGGTAGAAGGGTGGGAATGGGGTGTGGGGGGAGGGAGATTTGGCTGAGCTTTTGAGTGGGAGCAGTGAGGGTTAGGGGCTGGGTGGTTCTCTATGCAGAGGAGGGTGGTGTGGTTGCCCTCCTCTCTTGTGTTTCTGGGTGGCTGGTTGTGGGTTCCCCCCTCACCTCTGGGGGGGGGAATACTTTTTTAAATTCTCTTACATATTGAAGCTGGCTCTTCCTTGTTAGAATCATCTTCTTTGTGCTCTCGTTTGCAAACACTATCTTTAACACACGGTCTCGGTCTTTGTTGTACCAGCCTAGCCTGAAAACCTTCTCAATCCTATGTTCAGCCCCTTCCATCTCTATTGCCTTCAGTATTTCATTCACTGCCTCGTTGTCCTTATCATTCCATTCTGTCCTATTGGAGCCTTCCGGCTGTTTAATACCCACAGTTACCACTGATCTTTTTCTTTCCAGCAGCTGGGTAGTGGAGCGTGCCGCTTCCTGTGAGGTGGCTGCTTCCATGGCCACCTCCATCATTGTGGACATTACTTCAGTTATTTTTAGCATTTCTGCAAATGTTGCTTTTATGTTGGCAATCTCTTCCAGTATACTATTTCCACCTTCTCACGATCTTCTCTATCACCTTGCATAGTATACAAGTCAAGGACACTGGCCTGTAGTTCAGTGCGCTACAGTGTCTGGATGATTATCTGAGTCTCAGCATCATCACTGTTCTCTTTAGGCACAATCCAAATCTCTTTTAGATATAGATAATGTTAGGGCATGGAATGCTGGGGGGGGGGGGGTAAACAGATAAGGAGATAGGAAGAGACGTAGTGAGGAAGATAGTACAGAGGGGAGGGGAGGGGAGAGGTGGGGGATCACAAGAGATAGAGAGAGAGAGAGAGGTGTGGGATCAAGAAAGAGATGGAGAGTGGGAGAGAGAGCAAGAAAGGTGGGGGGAGTAAGAAAGAGGGAGGGAGGGAGGGAGGGAAGGAGAGAGAGAGAGAGAGAGAGGATCAAGAGATAGAGAGAGAGAGAGAGAGAAAGAAAGAGAGATAGGGGATCAAGAGAGATAGAGAGAGAGAGAGGTGGGGGAGTGCATGCGTGTATATTTGTGTGTGTGTGTTTGTAGGGGAAGGGGATGCGTGGGAAACTGGGAGGATGGAGATGGTTACATCAGGTCAGTTGTAGGGGCGAGTGGGAGGGGGGGGGGAAGGGTTTTGAGTTAGTGAGATGGGGGTAAGAGAGGGGGGGTTGAGTATTAGTGTTTGAGGCCTTATCACCTTTCCAAAAAAGTGTTAATCCTTTCTACCCTGACTGAACGTTTGTGTGTGTGCGTGCGTGTGTGTCTTGTCTCAACTCACCTACTTGTACTCACCTATTTGTGCTTGCGGGGGTTGAGCTCTGGCTCTTTGGTCCCGCCTCTGAACCGTCAATCAACAGGTGTACAGGTTCCTGAGCCTATGGGGCTCTATCATATCTACACTTGAAACTGTGTATGGAGTCAGCCTCTACCACATTTTGTCAATTACTCTGACACTAAAAAAAAAAAATTCTAATATCTCTGTGGTCCATTTGGGCACTCAGTTTCCACCTGTATCCCCTAGTGTGTGTGCCCCTTGTATTAAATAGCCCGTCATTATCTACCCTGTCAATTCCTCTGAGAATCTTGTACGTGGTGATCATATCCCCCTAACTTTTCTGTCTTCCAGCGACGTGAGGTATAATTCCCGAAGTCTCTCCTCGTAGCTCATACCTCTCAGCTTGGGTACTAGTCTGGTGGCAAACCTTTGAACTTTTTCCAGTTTGGTCTTATGCTTGACTAGATATGGACTCCATGCTGGGGCTGCATACTCCAGGATTGGTCTGACATTAGTAGTATAGAAATTTCTGAATGATTCCTTACGCATGTGTCTAAATGCCGTTTTTATGTTAGCTGTGTGTGCATGTGTGTGCGTGCGTGCGTGCGTGCGTGTGTCACGAAAGCCCCGTAAGTGTCAACCTGTGCCCAGATGAGCAACTTTGAAATCTTAAATATATGATATTCTGAACAAGAATCTGATAATATTTTACCTCACTCTGTACACCTGTATAATTGACCAGAGAGAGTACCTACCAGTCAGCCTCCCGCTCGCACAACTAGATGAATAATGACGATGTCTGGAAGACGAGGTGCCGTCGTCGCCTCCCACGTGGTGGTGCACTAAGTTCCAGTAGATTGATGATGGCGGTTCTTCTCTATCTAACACAAAGCTCTGGAGTCAGTCACTGTATCGCTGTGACTGTTGTGTTACTCTTCACTAATTTACTGTACTACTGTTGATTATAGAACCCGAGGTACCAATATGTAAACAAAAACCCTCGAGGCCCTCCAACGTGGCCTGTGTTGGAGATTGTTCACTGTTTAACACAAAGTTCTTGTGATAGCACTGTACTTTTTTTTCTTTCCTATTCGCGGTTATACCCTTAGTGATACCCTAGAACTGTAATCTGCCCCTGTATCATTAATAATCCCGAGAATATTGAGATATTCGTACAGCGCGACCTTCCCGCGACCCTCCCGCTGGCTGGCTGACTCGACAACAACTGTACTCACCTATTTGTGCTTGCGGGGGTTGAGCTTTGGCTCTTTGGTCCCGCCTCTCAACAGATCAATCAACTGGTGTACAGGTTCCTGAGCCTATTGGGCTCTATCATATCTACATTTAAAACTGTGTATGGAGTCAGCCATCACCACATCACTGCCTAATGCATTCCATCCGTTAACTTCTTTGACACTGAAAAAGTTCCTTCTAACATCCCTGTGGCTCATGTGGGTACTCAGCTTCCACCTGTGTCCCCTTGTTCACGTCCCACCAGTGTTGAATAGTTTTTCCTTGTTTACCCGGTCGATTCCCCTGAGGATTTTGTAGGTTGTGATCATGTCCCCCCTTAATCTTCTTCTTCCAGTGTGGTAAGGTGCATTTCCCGCAGCCTTTCCTCATAACTCATGCCTTTTAGTTCTGGGACTACTCTAGTAGCATACCTTTGGGGGTGTGTAAGTGTGTGTGTGTGTGTGTACTCACCTAGTTGTACTCACCTAGTTGTGCTTGTGGGGGTTGAGCTCTGGCTCTTTGGTCCCGCCTCTCAACCGTCAATCAACAGGTGTACAGATTCCTGAGCCTATTCGGCTCTATCATATCTACACTTGAAACTGTGTATGGAGTCAGCCTCCAACACATCACTTCCTAATGCATTCCATTTGTCAACCACTCTGACACTAAAAAAGTTCTTTCTAATATCTCTGTGGCTCATTTGGGCACTCAGTTTCCACCTGTGTCCCCTAGTGTGTGTGCCCCGTGTGATAAATAGATTGATTTTATCAACCCTGTCGATTCCCTTGAGAATCTTGAATGTGGTGATCAGGTCCCCCCTAACTCTTCTGTCTTCCAACGAAGTGAGGTTTAATTCCCGTAGTCTCTCCTCGTAGCTCATACCTCTCAGCTCGGGTACTAGTCTGGTGGCAAACCTTTGAACCTTTTCCAGTTTAGTCTTATACTTGACTACATATGGACTCCATGCTGGAGCCACATACTCTAGGATTGGTCTGACATATGTGGTATATAATGTTCTGAAAGATTCCTTACACAAGTTTCTAAAGGCCGTTCTTATGTTAGCCAACCTGGCATATGCTGCTGATGTTATCCTCTTGATATGAGCTTCAGGGGACAGGTCTGGCGTGATATCAACCCCCAGGCCTTTCTCTCTCTCTGACTCTTGAAGTATTTCATCTCCCAAATGGTACCTTATATCTAGTCTCCTGCTTCCTACCCCTATCTTCATTACATTACATTTGTTTGGGTTAAACTCTAACAGCCATTTGTTCGACCATTCCTGCAGCTTGTCCAGGTCTTCTTGAAGCCTCAAGCTGTCCTCCTCTGTCTTAATCCTTCTCATAATTTTGGCGTCGTCAGCAAACATTGAGAGGAATGAGTCTATACCCTATAGGAGATCATTTACGTATATCAGAAACAGGATAGGTCCAAGTACAGAGCCCTGTGGGACTCCACTGGTGACTTCACGCCATTCTGAGGTCTCACCCCTCACTGTAACTCTCTGCTTCCTATTGCTTTGGTACTCCCTCATCCACTGGAGCGCCCTACCAGTTACTCCTGCCTGTTTCTCCAGCTTATGCATCAACCTTTTATGGGGTACTGTGTCAAAGGCTTTCCGACAGTCCAAAAAAATGCAGTCCGCCCATCCTTCTCTTTCTTGCTTAATCTTTGTCACCTGATCGTAGAATTCTATCAAGCCTGTAAGGCACCATTTACCCTCCCTGAACCCATGTTGATGTGTTGTCACAAAGTCTCTTCTCTCCAGATGTGTTACTAGGTTTTTTCTCACAATCTTCTCCATCACCTTGCATGGTATACAAGTTAAGGACACTGGTCTGTAGTTCAGTGCCTCTTGTCTGTCACCCTTTTTGTATATTGGTACTACGTTAGCAGTCTTCCATATTTCTGGTAGGTCTGCCGTTTCCAGTGACCTACTATACACTATGGAGAGTGGCAAGCAAAGTGCTCCTGCACACTCTTTCAATACCCATGGTGAGATTCCGTCCGGCCCAACAGCTTTTCTCACATCCAGCTCCAATAGGTGCTTCTTGACCTCATCTCTTGTAATTTCGAACCTATCCAAGGTCACCTGGTTTACTGCCACCTCTCCTAGCGCCGTGACTTCTCCCTGTTCTATTGTAAAGACCTCCAGGAACCTTTTGTTGAGTTCTTCACACACCTCTTTGTCATTCTCTGTGTACCTGTCCTCGCCCATCCTAAGTTTCATCACCTGTTCCTTCACTGTTGTCTTCCTCCTGATGTGACTGTGTAGTAGCTTTGGTTCGGTCTTGGCTTTATTAGCTATATCATTTTCATACATTTTCTCAGCTGCTCCTCTCACACTGACATACTCGTTCCTGGTTCTCTGGTATCTCTCTCTACTTTCTGGTGTTCTGTTATTACGGAAGTTCCTCCATGCCTTTTTGTTCAGCTCCTTTGCTTTCATACACTCCCTATTAAACCACGGATTCTTCCTTTGCTTCTCTGTTTTTTCCTGTGTGTGTGTTTGTGTGTGTGTGTGTGTGTGTGTGTGTGTGTGTGTGTGTGTGTGTGTGTGTGTGTGTGTGTGTGTGTGTGTGTGTGTGTGTGTGTGTGTGTGTGTGTGTGTGTGTGTGTGTGTGTGTGGTGTGAGGGGGTGGTACAGAGTGGATTAGCCGATGGCGGGAGGGAGGGAAGGATGGAGGGGGGGGGAGAGGAATGATGTGAGGAAGAGGGAGGAAGGGAGTGAGGGAGGGAGGAAGAGAGAGAGGAGAGTGTGGTTGAGTGAGGGAGAGAGAGAAAGTAAGTGTGTGTGTTTGTGTGGTGGGTGGTGTATGTTGAGGGGAAGGGAGGGGGGGGGGGGTTGATGGTGTGATCTTATGGCACTTAGGTGTGATAAAGTATACCCACATGATCAGTATATTTTTAGATTCTTTACGTTTTCATAGCTTATGACCAAGACTAATTGATATACTAAAGGCACTGTACACCGTTAATTGACACATGAGGCCCTTACCTGCCTTCTCAATCCCCAGAGCACACTAGGTGCGTATAAAGCATTGTAGCCATTGTAGTTGTTGTTGACCACACCGCTGCCAGACTCCAAGTTTCCTCCCTCACAGCATGGATGTCGTACTCCTATTGTTATTGTCCACTTAGCACAATCCGACACTGCCACTAAATTGCTATTGCCTATGCCTTGTGTTACTCTTTTTAATATCACTACACACTGACCTCACACTAATGTGTGTGCAGAGTCTGCCGATGTCTGGTAATTACCTAAGTGATTACCTAAGTGTAGTTACAGGATGAGAGCTACGCTCATGGTGTCCCGTCTTCCCAGCACTCTTTGTCATATAACGCTTTGAAACTACTGACGGTCTAGGCCTTCACCACCTTCTCACCTAAATTGTTCAACCGTCTACCACTCTGTTTGCGAAGGTGAACGGCATCTGTGTTTAGCTAGTTTAAATCTATGACCTCTTGTGCTTAAAGTTCCAGATCTCAGGAAATCTTCCTTATCGATTTTTTCAATTCTTGTTACTACTTTGTATGTAGTGATCATATCACCTCTTTTTCTTCTGTCTTCTAGTTTTGGCATATTTAATGCCTCTAACCTCTCCTCGTAGCTCTTGCCCTTCAGTTCTGGGAGCCACTTAGTAGCATGTCTTTGCACCTTTTCCAGTTTGTTGATGTGCTTCTTAAGATATGGGCACCATACAACCGCTGCATATTTTAGCTTCGGCCTAACAAAAGTCATGAACAATTTATTTAGTATATCGCCATCCATGTATTTAAAAGCAATTCTGAAGTTAGAAAGCGTGGCATAGACTCCTCGCACACTATTCTTTATGTGGTCCTTAGGTGATAGTTTTCTCTCTAGAACCACCCCTAGATCTCTTTCTTTATCTGAATTCCTTAAAGATTTATCACATAATATATAGGTTGTGTGAGGTCTATGTTCTCCTATTCCACATTCCATAACATGGCATTTATTAACATTAAATTCCATTTGTCAAGTGGTGCTCCATATACTTATTTTGTCCAGGTCATCTTGAAGGGCATGACAATCATCTAAGTTTCTTATCCTGCCTATTATCTTAGCATCATCAGCAAACATGTTCATATATTTCTGTATACCAACTGGTAGATCATTTATGTAGACAATAAACATCACTGGTGCAAGAACTGAACCCTGTGGTACTCCACTTGTGACATTTCTCCAGTCCGATACATTGCCTCTGATCACTGCCCTCATTTTTCTATCAGTCAGAAAATTTTTCATCCATGTTAAAAGCTTACCTGTCACCCCTCCAATATTTTCCAGTTTCTAGAACAACCTCTTATGTGGAACTCTGTCGAAAGCCTTTTTCAGGGCCAGATAGATGCAGTCAACCCAACCACCTCTTTCCTGTAATATCTCTGTTGCTCGATCATAGAAACTGAGTAAATTCGATACACAGGATCTTCCAGATTGAAAACCATACTGTCTGTCTGATATTATATCATTTCTCTCCAAGTGTTGTACCCATTTAGTTTTAATTTTTTTTTCCACTATTTTGACTATTACACTTGTCAATGATTCCGGTCTGTAATTAAGGGGGTCTTCCCTGCTTCCACTTTTGTAGATTGGAACTATGTTAACCTTTTTGCACACATTAGCTACAACTCCTGTAAACAGGGATGCCTGAAAAATAAGTTGAAGTGGAATGCTGAGCTCAGGTGCACATTCTCTCAGAACCCATGGTGAAACTCCATCTGGACCAACTGCTTTGTTCTTATTTAGCTCCTTGAGCATTTTTTCCACTTCATCTCTAGACACCTCTATGTGCTCTATGTTGTTCTCTGGAATCCTTATTGTATCTGGTTCCCTGAAGATTTCATTTTGTACAAACACTCTTCGGAACTTTTCGTTTAATGTTTCACGTATTTCCTTTTCATTTTCAATGAATCTATTTCCCACTTTCAACCTCTGAATATTATCCTTTACCTGCAATTTGTTGTTCATGAATTTATAGAATAGACCTGGTTCTGTTTTACATTTGTCTGCAATCCCTTTTCAAAATTTCTTTCTGCCTCTCTCCTCACTGCCGTGTAGTGTTTTCTCGCATCTTTGTATCGCTGGTATGTTTGTGGGTTTGGCCTCTTCCTGTATTGATTCCATTGTGAGAGTTTTGGGTTACTTGTGAGAAGTTTTGGAATAAATTGAAATTGGTATAAGGAATTTTAGCTCGGAAAATTTCTAAGAACTTTCTTTATTCTTTAACCTTTATTCCTGTCGTGATATTCAACTAGGTCGTCTGAGGAAGGACTTGCTTAGCTAACACACCAGTGTAGTAAACAGCTCATTCCTCACTTTGGGACCATGTATGAACAATTGACTAGGCGCGAGCAAACGCCGAGACCCCAATGAAAATTGAAATCCCCCCTCACTAGGCCGCCGACCTTTGCCAATCGCCGAAGCGAATCTAACGAGTAGGTCACGGGCTCTCACAACAATAATTTATTGTTGTGTGGTGCCGTATATTTGATCCAAAGCTCAGAAAGTTAGTCTCAATTTTATTAGTCGAGTGTGAAGAACATTTGCATAACAATAGTAATGTGTGGGGGTGTAACGAAAAGACAGTGTTAACCATAACAACTTAATTTATTCAATAAAGTACTAACTACTACAACAAACAAAAAGAAATGTCAATGACGTTACTCGAAATCCTTCCTGTGACACTATCAATGACAGCTAGACACCAGCCCCTCGGACTGCATAATGAACTAACTTGAACATAAGCGTGACCACAGAGGGATCAACAAGAAACAAGAACTAACAGATCTATAATCACAATTACAACAAATGACACAGTAGGTTCTGAAACACGTCTCCAGTAACCTCCTAACTGTTCTACGCCTCAGTGCAGTCTACTCCTGCAACAGCGGTTGCAATGCAATCAAATCAGTAGTCTTTCAATGACAACAATAACTAATGGGTTCACTGGCAACTCCAGCACCCTTCCTCAAATTAATCCTTACGTTAACACTCCGTCCCACGGACGATCAACAATCCATAACAATTGATTTACGTTAATAACAGAATAACATTTACGTTAATAACAAGGTAACATTTACGTTAAATTAACAACTCTTACAACTGTCACTAGTAACGCGGAAATCAAACAACACTCTACCCGTCGAGCATTCAGTGAGAAAATCCCATTAATCCCTGTACTTCCAGACAGTGGATTAATCTCTTTACTAGTTACGTTAATTTACGTTAATCGGTTACTAATCACTCAGCGATGGTAAACTCTGATTTACAATGTCCAAAGTGCTAAGAGAACGGTAATCACTCGTGATTACCTTTAGAGTAATTAATTACTATCCTCAAGATCAATAATAAAACAATTAAAATACGCAACCTTTCACACTGGCTCAGCAATTTACATTAAGGTATGAATTCCGTCTAAGCCTTCCATACTCAGACTAATTCATGCGACTAATAACAGTAATTAGCACCACGTTTACGTTATTCTAAAATGACGCTACTCCTCCCACGAGTCAATCAAGTGCCGGTACTTCCGGGCAGATAATGACGTTACGTTAATGGAACAATGTAGCCTTCGTGTGAGTCGATCAAACAAGGATCGAGGTTAATTACTTTGACTTCCTGAAACACGTCAATTACCCGGCCCACTGACCGTTAATTACGACAGACAATACTCTAATTCTTATCTGGCTGATGGCTAGGCTCCTCGAGACTACCGTAGCTGCTTACAGGAAAGTAAATTAACCCAAACGCATTCTACGTTACTCAAATTGTCAAAGAACAAATTCTCTTAAAGCAATGGGCGTTCCCTTGGTTACGTTATATTAATTGCCTCGCAATCATCTCACTGAATACTGGACTTCGATGTCCTACCAGATAACCAGGAGAATATATGTGTATCCAAGTACTCGTCTACAGCCGAGTTCACCCACGACAATGACAAATCACACTAACAAATCACAGTGATTTACGTTACAATCCGGTTGCAATGACAATACTGCAGAACCTAGTAAAATACATACAGGACATGAACCCTCTAGAACACTGCCCCACAATGATTTTACTGAACTGCAATCACATACGGTGACTGCTCAACACTAGCAACAATCACCATCAAATAACAACCCCTTTTGCAATAACACACACGGCAAGTACTCTAATTTCCAAATATTAGGATACTGCACACACTTACTTACTTACTGCTGCAAATGACCCCTAGAACATAGGTCAATATATTGCAATCACCACACAGTAAATAACACAATAACACTGGGCACCGTGACACTATGATTATATATATATAATTATTGCTGACACATGTAGCCTACAGCTATCAAACGTTATTGGGAACACTAAGGAGAATCTCACACTCCTTAAATCACATGGGTGAGTGATTTATCGATCACTGTTATGATCTCAGCCTGCAGGAGAAACGAGTCTCCCTCCTTGAGAGTTATTCATCAAGCCTGACCTGATTAGAAGGCCTAGCAAATATTGAGGTGATAACCCATATGTAAAATAGTTGCTTGGATATATATAACACTTTAAGATTATGGGCAGTGTAGAAGAAAACAGATAAATGACTGGCTAGGAGATGTGGACATTTTGCTGGAGGCGTGAGGCTCGCTTCTGGAGGGGCTTTGACCTCACTTGAGTGCCAGACATCGCAGGGGAAAGCCGCGCTCCGTTGAGCTCCCGTCAGAAGGGAACCCCTAGTGATATATCTCGAAGAGAAGAGAAGTGTGCAGACGTACCAGCTGTGGAATCGAGCTGGGGACGTGTGGTCTCAAGTCGTGGGCGATAATTAGTGAATATTAAGCCGCCCGGAGGCATAATTGTGGGCCGTGGAAGCGCGCTGATCAAGCTTCGTCAGAGGGAGAAGCGCCCTCGACCAGACAATCTGTGGTAAGCACGATATATGCCAGTTCATAGTGATTGCTTGTAGTTGGTTGTGTGCCCAGCGACAGTAGCAATGTTTATTGATAAGTTAGACATGTTTTAATAAGGCAGAAAGCCTGAAATAAGAGTGTGGAGAGGGAGGAACACGGAGCGACGTCTGTCCTCTCTGAGCGCTGGCGGGCAACTGAGGGAGCCTGGCTCCTGACGGCGAAGGACCCTCCCAGCGTGAGTGAGGACCGCCGCCGGGCGAGGTGGAGTATGGACCCGCCCAAAACGGAGGAGTCCACTCTCACTGTATGTAGAGGACAGATAGAGATTTGAGGCAAACATATTGTGTGATTATTTTTGTTTATGTGTTAAAGGGGAAACATTTTTATTGGAGTGTCGATGGGTTGCAGGTTTGTCTTTGGGGAAGAAGTTGCTGAGAACTTCGAAGCCAGCACAGATGAAGTAGTTGATGAGACTCCAAGGTAGTGAAGGAGAGGACCTCGAGCTGTGAGGAGAAGCAGTGAAGAGGAGTGTCACGTGCTTCTGTAGAGGTGGTGAAGCACCATAGTTGCTCGAGGGAACTTCATGGTGTAGCAGCCAAGAGAGCTGTGGAGGAACCTAGCAGAAGGGTGAAGCACCGTAGTTGCTCAAGGAAACTTCATGATAGCAGCCTGGAGGAGCTGCAGAGGATCCTGGTAGTTAAGCCCGGAAGAACCTGAAGATATCAGGGTAGTGAACTTCCAGATGTGGAAGGGAAGTTCTGGTGGATTACTTGTAGGAAGTTGATAGTGTTTGGTTGTCATTAGCGTGCAAGACGCAGTGAGAGGTGAGTGATTGTTGGCATTTTTATGTCAAGGAGTGTTTTATACTGAAGTTTAGAGTTACAGTCGTAGGATGGATTACCTACAGATGTATGCGTTCTAGGACTGATAGAGTGATCGATTGATCATTGTTGTGTATCAATGAACATTTATACTGATATATGTTATTGCATTCAAATGCTGATAATCTTTGTACACATTTATAGATACATATATATTCTCTTGCTGATGGTGCAACAGTGTATGTAGACTTGATCAACTTGAGGAGGTTGATAGTATCAGGTGGTGAATCAGAAGATAGGATACCACTTGATAAGCTGATGATAGAGTTCTGATGGTGTTGGAGTGCAACCTGATTGTAATATTATAGAGTATAGGATTCATTATTATTATATGTGTGTATGTATCGTGTATGTGCTTTGTCCAGTAAATGTATCCCAATTTGCTGGTGTTTGCCCTTGTCCTAGTGAGGCTTCCCAGGAGGTAGTAAAGAAGGAGAGAGAGAGAGAAAGAACCAAGAACCACTGCTGTGGACAGGGTAGAAGGTAATACTAGTAAGTCATAGGGGATTGAGGAGATCATATCTCATAAGGAGAGAGTGGGGAGTCACAGCGGCTCGAGTGGGTGTGTGCACGTGACAACGAGGCTAAGTGTTGGAGCCGCATCCCCTAAACGTGTGACGCTGAGCCCCTCTCCAAGAGCCAGAAGCGCCAAGGGTGATCTCCTAGTATAAGGACTCTACCGAGTTTTGGGTTGAGTTGTCCATAGAGAAGGATCAACGACGACAACATCAACCAACCCACGGGACTATAATATCACGCATGTCGATAAACACTCGAGAGTTACGTTACTCGACAGAGCAGGGGCGGTCTCTCTAGACGGCCTCGTCACTCACAAAACTCACCAAAATTACGTTAATTAATACTGCAACCACAATATATATATATATATATATATATATATATATATATATATATATATATATATATATATATATATATATATATATATATATGTCGTACCTAGTAGCCAGAACGCACTTTTTGGCCTACTATGCAAGTCCCGATTTGCCTAATAAGCCAAGTTTTCCTGAATTAATATATTTTCTCTAATTTTTTTCTTTTGAAATGATAGAGCTACCCATTTCATTATGTATGAGGTCAACTTTTTTTTATTGGAGTTAAAATTAACATAGATATATTACCGAACCTAACCAACCCTACCTAACCTAACCTAACCTATCTTTATAGGTTAGGTTAGGTTAGGTAGCCGAAAAAGTTAGGTTAGGTTAGGTTAGGTAGGTTAGGTAGCCGAAAAAACCATTAATTCATGAAAACTTGGCTTATTAGGCAAATCGGGCCTTGCATAGTAGGCTGAGAAGTGCGTTCTGGCTATTAGGTACGACATATATATATATATATATATATATATATATATATATATATATATATATATATATATATATATATATATATATATATATATATATATTGTGACAATAATCTCCTTCAAGAGATTGAGCCTGCTCTTCCCTCTACAAATACGTCGCAACAAACTATATAAAACTACTAGGGAAGAAATGTCCAACAACGACAACAACATCTCCAAGGTTTGCCAGAGCGCAAACCTTATGCAGCCAGGGACACCTGTTCAGACTCAAACCGCCAAACTACCTGTTGATCGCTACCGGCTCCGCTGATTGGTCGCCGGTCTGGCTGCAACTGCACTCGCCCCCCCCCATACTACTTGATGTCTGGGGTCGCCACGACCTCAGACCTCAGAATATTCAGTGCTTCCACGGTTACCACTCCTCCCGGCTAGACGTTAGCGTATACTGAGAGAGGTGGTAGCTTAAAGCCAATATTCCAGCACCTCACATTTATTTTTGTATTGCACTTCTTGTTATTTTGTCTTAACGTAACTTTTCATTGTGTCATTTAATTATTCTTATTATTTTGATTGATTGATTTTATTATAAGAATTTGTTTGTCCATTTTTTCATGTTTTGATTTATTTAACGTAATTAAAATTTCATTGTTAAAGTTTACTTGTGTTTTGTGTGTCTTCTCCTTACCTTACCACAGACGAAGTTCCAGTTTTTTCTATTTTTTTTTATAACTATGTGACGAGGCCATACCCCTAGCCTTAAACAGCCGAACACCAACGCGTTACCGTCACAAGTTATATGGGGGCCTGTCCTAGGAGCTTCACTCAGGTACTGGTGCCAAGTGGTAATTTATGGTAAGCGTATTTAACTTTGTTAACGTAGCTTTACTATTTTTCATATTTAATATCATTTTTTATAAGGTGCGGTGTATTGTGCATTACGAGAGTAACATATGGTGAAGGTGAGACAACTTTAGATTACGTGGTGACTGTAGGCCTCAGTCATACTCTTAATTGGTCATCTCTCCCTCCTTGTTATTACTCGTGTTTACCATCTTTGTCCCTTGAATATTTCTCATTTTTGACAGATCATCATATTGGTACCCTGGTACTGTGGTCTGCCCCGGGTCAAGAGTACCCAATCTTCTGCAATCTGACTGTAGGAGGACAGAGAGGGCCATAGTTCCTCTAGCTCGAACTTTAGTTGCTGAATTGGGACCTCAGCAGCAGTTCTCGTCACCAGTTGACACCTCGCACCCCTACACGTCAGTCAGAGATGATGATACATACAACGGTAGGGAATTAGCTTACTTTTTCAGAGCACAAAAGTTCGCTAATTCTGTAAGTATCATATTAAATTCAGTAGGAAAAACTTGCTTTATGTCCTAAAGAGACTTGGCAAGGTATGCCTACATCCTTGGACTACCAATTTTACTTTTGAGACAATTTACTGTTTCATTTGTTTTCGAAACTCTGTTTCATTTGTTAGTAGGATTTTCTTGCCCTTATCCTCTTACATGAGTACCGGGTACAAGATTTCCTGCGCCCTTGATTTAATTTAATCATTTAACATCTTTTACTTAACTTTAATTGTTAAAGATCTCACAGGATAGGTACCAGTTGCCACGTTGTCCTGTTTCTGACATTCACTATTGAATATTCGTGTACCTTTATTTGCTAATTTCACCATGTTTCGTCTCCAAGCTTTCCGTACAAATCCAGCAGGTGAAATAGGGACTTTAAGTCGTGCCAAGAAGACTGAATTACAAACTCTTGCACACGAGTATCAACTAGAAGTTCCCTACCAAGCCAACAAAAATGACCTACACAACCTGTTGCTGGATTACTATTTAGAGCAAGGTAAGATAGACTCTGAAACTCATGAAACTTACTATATTGCAGGAAAAACTGATTTGGCAACGATGAAACTCCAATTGGAACTGGCCAAGATTGAACGTGAGCAGCAAAGGGAAGCCCTCGAACAACAAGAACGAGCAGCTGCCATACGAAGGGAAGAACAAGAACGTGAGATTGCCTTACTCCAGGAGCGGGAACGCATACGGCTTGAAACCAAACAACGCGAGTTGGAAATGCAACGTGAACATGACAAGCAACAAGCGACTCTGGCTCTAGAGTGTCGTCAACGCGAAATCGCCTTGGAAACTTCACACTTCACTCAACGCCAGCAAGCTACTGTCAATCTTCCCGTCAGTTTTAATATATCACATGCAAGTAAGTTAATGCCATCCTTTGTAGAAGCAGAAGTTGATGTGTTTTTCACCACCTTTGAAACCCTTGCTAATCAACTCAGTTGGCCTGTCGACCAATGGGCCACACTTCTCAGAGTCCATCTTACAGGTAGAGCGGCAGTCACACTCAGTACTCTGGCGTCTGAGAATGACTACCACACTCTGAAACAAGCAGTGTTGGACGCCTACCTCCTCTCTACAGAAAGTTATAGAAGGAAATTCCGTGACCACCTGAAGGCAAGTACCACTACCTTCCTTGAGTTTGCTAACACGAAACGGAGGTATTTCATGAAATGGCTGGAAGCAGCACATGTCTCTACTTTTACAGAACTCGTCAACCTGATGCTTGTTGAAGAATTCTTGAGGCGTGTGCCGCCTCCTGTCCGCCTCTACTTAGCAGATAAAGAAGAAACCGACTACCTGAAGTGTGCTAAGTCGGCTGACACTTACAGCCTCATCCACCGGCTGACACCCGAACCATCCTCCAGTTAGAAGTCGTGGTACAGTTACGAGAAGGTGAGCCCCGATCAAGCTGGTTCACAACTGTACTGCAAGTATTGTAGACTCTATGGACATACCATAGAGAAGTGTGGTAAGTCTCAATACAAGGGAACCGCTGTCCCTCAAGACCCTCAGAAACTCCCCCCGCATCTGACCAAGTTGGAGTTCCATAAGTTGCAGAGGGAAGATCTTACTTTAACACCATTGTTTTTCCAGGCTGAGACTCAACCCGACAGTATTCCTGGGTTCTTCCTAGAGAACGACTTGCTCTACCGCAGATATAGACCCAGTAAACTGAAGGAGGAGGACGATTGGGCCAACATCGAACAACTTGTGATTCCCACCAGCCTGCGGCCCACTATTCTACACCTGGCCCACGGAGCATTCTCCCACTACGGCTTCAACAAGACTTACCATGGGATTCGTCAAGACTACTACTGGCCAGGTATGGTAAATAACGTCAAACAGTACGTAAAACAGTGTCATACATGTCAGATGGCAGGCAAACCGAACATCTCCATTCCCAGAGCGCCACTGAATCCCATACAGGTGCCTGCGGAACCCTTCCACAGACTCATAATAGACTGTGTTGGTCCTTTACCTCGGACCAGTTCAGGTAACGCCTACATCCTAACCATCCTGTGTCCTACCACCAGATTTCCCATAGCAGTTCCAGTGAAGAACATCACGGCTGCTACGGTTATCAAACATCTATTGAAGATCTTCACTCAATACGGATTTCCCAGGGAGATTCAAAGTGACTGTGGTACCAACTTCACCAGTGATCTCTTCAAAAGGACACTGGAGGAGTTCAACATCAAACAGGTATTGTCCAGCCCCTATCATCCTGCTTCACAGGGTTCTCTTGAACGTAGTCATCAGACAATCAAAGCACTCTTGAAAAAGTTTTGTAGTGAAACCTCGAAGGATTGGGATAAGCAGATTGACTTTATAATGTGTATTTTCAGAAGTCTCCCCAATGAGTCCCTAGGAGTATCTCCTTATGAGATGCTCTACGGCCGTAAGTGCCGTACTCCCCTTAAGGCTTTCAAAGACTCTCTCCGAGATGCCACCTTCAGTGAGCATCAGAATGTGCCCCAGTTTCTTCAAAACCTTCAACACATTCTAGAGAGAGTCCACCGTTTTGCCCATGATAATCTATTGAAAGCCCAGGATAGAATGAAAACTCATTACGACCAGACCAGCAAAGTAAGAAAATTCAAGCCGGGAGACTTCGTCCTTGCCTATTTCCCTATCCCAGGTTCACCTTTACAAAACAGGTTTTCAGGACCCTACTGCGTCAAAGAGTGCAGGAATAATAACAACTACGTAATAGAGACTCCAGATAGGCGGCGGAAGACCCAGCTGTGCCACGTCAACCTCCTGAAGCAATATAATGGTACTCCTCCCACTGTCCTGACTAACTATTCTACCTTCACAGAACCCTACATCCACAGTGAGACCTTCCCAGCTTCTCCTCCCGAAAGCACTGACAAGGAGTCAGCGCTTTCTAATTCCAAAATCCTTAATGATCTTCCCAAATGCTTTCAGGATAATAATCGTGCTCCTTTGCCCTTTTCTAATTCCACTCTCACCTCGTCAGATAAGCCCTTCATCCTCCATGTCGACGCCAATGGTACCGACGTTGGTGGTGTCGTGATGCAGCAACGAGGCGAGAAGAATACACCTGTCAGCGACTACTGCTACAAGGAACTACGGAACAATTGGCAAGGAGCTACTCTTCCTCATCCTGAAGCTTCAGCACTTCACTCCACACCTGAAAAGTGCTCGGTCCACCATCAACACGGACCACACCACCCTACACCTCCTGCAGCACGCCCACTTCTCATCTCAACGTCTTCTACTATGGGCTTGCTAACTGCAGAAATTCAACCTGGAGACACGCTATACCAAGAGTCTGACAACATCTTAGCCCATGATCTCTCCAGAGTTTATGAAGTAGAAGCAACTCCATCCATTACTCCACCACATAACGACGTACTTCTTCCAGAACCGCAGGCTTCGGGGGAGAGTTGTGACAATAATCTCCTTCAAGAGATTGAGCCTGCTCTTCCCTCTACAAATACGTCGCAACAAACTATATAAAACTACTAGGGAAGAAATGTCCAACAACGACAACAACATCTCCAAGGTTTGCCAGAGCGCAAACCTTATGCAGCCAGGGACACCTGTTCAGACTCAAACCGCCAAACTACCTGTTGATCGCTACCGGCTCCGCTGATTGGTCGCCGGTCTGGCTGCAACTGCACTCGCCCCCCCCCCATACTACTTGATGTCTGGGGTCGCCACGACCTCAGACCTCAGAATATTCAGTGCTTCCACGGTTACCACTCCTCCCGGCTAGACGTTAGCGTATACTGAGAGAGGTGGTAGCTTAAAGCCAATATTCCAGCACCTCACATTTATTTTTGTATTGCACTTCTTGTTATTTTGTCTTAACGTAACTTTTCATTGTGTCATTTAATTATTCTTATTATTTTGATTGATTGATTTTATTATAAGAATTTGTTTGTCCATTTTTTCATGTTTTGATTTATTTAACGTAATTAAAATTTCATTGTTAAAGTTTACTTGTGTTTTGTGTGTCTTCTCCTTACCTTACCACAGACGAAGTTCCAGTTTTTTCTATTTTTTTTTTTTATAACTATGTGATGAGGCCATACCCCTAGCCTTAAACAGCCGAACACCAACGCGGTACCGTCACAATATATATATATATATATATATATATATATATATATATATATATATATATATATATATATATATATATATATATATATATATATATATATATATATATATATATATATATATATATATATATATCACACTTGTCACGGCCCTGGGAACAATACAAGAAATTTAAGCCACACTGTGGCACACTCCACAATAATCATTGCCAGGAACCACTGGCGTTACACATACCTGAGCGCTCAGTGTTGGAATTCCACACCTGCAAGACCACACATGGAAATGATATCACTCCGTCCCTCGGACGATCAAAATGATTACCACAATGGAATAATAGAATTTATTACATGGACATCCTCTCCGTCCTTGGCTAATCTATGTATACTCTGTTCCCTGTGTGTACCCACACACACACACACACACTGTACGTCTGTGTACACCAGACTTAAGTCCCTCTGGACTGACAAGATGACAACACAGGTGATTAATCTCCTCGCCCACAATTCACTCCACCTGAACAGGTGCTGCGTGACAATGTGACGGAACACTTGACCTCGAATTCAAGCTTTAGAGACTACTAATCACCAGAAATACACACATAGGTACTTACTCATTCACACTGCCGGCTTTACACACCATTCCCATACCTCAGGCACCCCGCTATAGGTGGCTGGCTCGCTCCGGGTGGCGTAGGCGGCGTTAGTATTTATTCGAAAAGATTGGCGCACACTCGAACCCCTCCCACTCAACATGGCTGAGTTCGCACCCTCGACTCCCCGGTGAAGTGAAGCGTTCATACCCAGATGACGCGCACAACAATAGCATCTCACACCAACATAGGAAATTGCCTTAACACTGACATGAATTTCCCCGTTCCCATCGACTGCTACAGAGCACTAGCAAGTCTAATCAACACTGGTATGGGATCTACGAGTCTGTTGCTGCTCGTATGCACATTTCCCCCGATCCCAGATCACTGTACCTCTACCCCCTGAATAACAATGTCTTAAACCCCTACAAGCGACGACTTCGGCCGGATTCTGTGACGACCGATGTCGTAGGTGAAGCAGGAAGCATCAACAGATGAGTAGTCCAGCCACCACGACGCCCTATACTCCAATTTGGCCGAATTGAGTACAGTAAGCGTCCTGACAAGGTGGCGGCTGAGTTCAGAATGAGGCTACACCGGCTACTTCCCGCGTCCTTCTCGAAATAACCAATGAGAGGAAGGCATACAGCGGCCTACCCCTCTCATCCAATCAGCGACGGTGTAGCATAGCCCCTAGGGCAGCTCCAAGATGGCCGACCAACATGGCGGCTCAAGATGTTTCTAAGATGGCGGCTGGTTTCCATGGCAACCACTCAAGTGGCCAGCCAGCGCGGGGGCCCCACACCCACGCCGGCGGCCTAGCTGTTTCCCGTGCAAAGCTGAGTCTGGGCTCAAAGCCATACAATGAGATGATGCTATCAGCTCTAGCACTGTCCACAGATTTGCCACCCCGGCCAGGGTAACATTTATGGACTGCTGATGACTGGGGCTCTCACATGAGCCCAAACACTAGAGGTTTCGGTTGCTGGTACAAAACTTAAGTCCGCCCACTTAACAAGTGCACTTAACAAGTGTACTGGCTCCCACAGGCATAAGAGCACTATTGTAAGTGAGCTGGTGAACCACCTCCTCACATCCATTTTTGTTTCTTTTGGTCTCTGGCCCTCTGGCAATTTCTGATGAACCAGTCCTGTTTCCTAGTTCTGCTTCTCTGTTTTGGTATAATTTTTTTGTGCCTTTATCATACATTTCACAAAACTTGACATACATCTCATTCACTTCCTTGCCTAGCAACAAGTCTGTCCAATTATACTCGCTAAATTTTTTTCTAAGGCTGCCATAATGTCCTCTCCTAAACTCAGGTTTTTCAATTGCATCAACCTTCATATTTTCTTCCAGATTATAACGCATTGCATACTTTATTCCCAAAAAGACATGATCACTTTTACCCAAGGGAGGAAGGTGCTGAATGTCAAATATTTCTTCCTCCTTCCTGGTAAATATCAAATCTAGCATGGAGGGAACGTCTCCTTCCCTCATCCTCGTAGCTTGTTTAACATGATGATACAAGAATGTTTCCAGGATGAGGTCTACAAATTTACAGGTCCAAAAATCTTCTGTTTTAGCTTCATATGATTCCCAGTCTATGGATTTCAAGTTGAAGTCGCCAACTATCAACAGTCGTGAACTATCGTTATCCGCTCTCGCTATGATCTCTCTCATTATTGTTATAAGACCTTCTCGTTTACTATCTAGCTCCTCCTTTGACCATGTGCTGCTTGGCGGTGGACTATATGCATTTATGATCATTAGTGTGTGTGTGTACTCACCTAGTTGTACTCACCTAGTTGTGTCTGCAGGATCGAGCATTGACTCTTGGATCCCGCCTTTGGAGCATCGGTTGCTTACAGCAATGACTCCTGTCTCATTTCCCTATCATACCTTGTTTTAAAATTACGAATAGTATTTGCTTCCACAACACTTGAGGAAGCTTTGTATTTATATTTGCTTTGTGTGTGTGTGTATGATTATTTTGTAGGGTTGTGTTTGGTGTGTTTGTGATTTTTGTGTGTGTTTGGTATGTGTGTGTGTGTGTGTTTGGTATGTGAGTGTGTGTGTGTTTGGTATGTGTGTGTGTGTACTCACCTATTTGTACACACCTATTTGTGCTTGTGGGGGTTGAGCTTTGGCTCTTTGGTCCCGCCTCTCAACTGTCAATCAACTGGTGTACAGATTCCTGAGCCTACTGGGCTCTATCATATCTACATTTGAAACTGTGTATGGAGTCAGCCTCCACCACATCACTGCCTAATGCATTCCATCCGTTAACTACTCTGACACTGAAAAAGTTCCTTCTAACGTCTCTGTGGCTCATGTGGGTACTCAGTTTCCACCTGTGTCCCCTTGTTCGCGTCCCACCAGCGTTGAATAGTTTATCCTTGTTTACCCATTCGATTCCTCTGGGGATTTTGTAGGTTGTGATCATGTCTCCCCCTTACTCGTCTGTCTTTCTGTATCGTAAGGTGCATTTCCCGCAGCCTTTGCTCGTAACTCATGCCTCTTAGTTCTGGGACTAGTCTAGTGGCATACCTTTAGACTTTTTCCAGCTTCGTCTTGTGCCTGACAAGGTACGGGCTCCATGCAGGGGCCGCATACTCCAGGATTGGTCTTACATATGTGGTGTACAAGATTCTGAATGATTCCTTACACAGGTTCCTGAACGCTGTTCTGATGTTAGCCAGCCTCGCATATGCCGCAGACGTTATTCTTTTTATGTGGGCTTCAGGAGGAAGGTTTGGTGTGATATCAACTCCTAGATCTTTCTCTCTGTCCGTTTCATTAAGTACTTCATCTCCTATTCTGTATCCTGTGTCTGGCCTCCGGTTTCCACTGCCTAGTTTCATTACTTTGCATTTACTCGGGTTGAACTTCAACAGCCATTTGTTGGACCATTCACTCAGTCTGTCTAGGTCATCTTGTAGCCTCCTACTATCGTCCTCAGTTTCAATACTCCTCATAATTTTTGCATCATCGGTAAACATTGAGAGAAACGATTCTATACCCTCTGGGAGATCATTTACTTATATTAGGTAAATATAGGCCCAAGGACTGACCCCTGCGGGACTCCACTCGTAAAGTCTCGCCAATCTGAGACCTCACCCCTCACACAGACTCGTTGTCTCCTGTTGCTTAGGTACTTCTTTATCCAATAGAGTACCTTCCCTTTCACTCCAGCCTGCATCTCCAGCTTTTTCACTAGCCTCTTGTGTGGCACTGTATCAAAGGCTTTCTGACAATCCAAAAATATGCAGTCTGCCCACCCTTCTCTTTCTTGCCTTATTTTTGTTGCCTGGTCGTAGAATTCAAGTAACCCTGTGAGGCAGGACCTGCCATCCCTGAACCCATGTTGATGCTGTGTTACAAAGTTCTTTCGCTCCAGGTGTTCCACTAGCTTTCTTCGCACAATCTTCTCCATCAGCTTGCATGGTATGCAGGTTAGGGACACAGGCATTTAATTCAGTGCCTCCTGTCTATCCCCTTTCTTGTATATCGAGACTACGTTAGCTGCTTTCCAAATTTTTGGCAGTTCCCCTGTTGCCAGTGATTTGTTATACACTATAAAGAGTGGCAGGCACAGTTCTTCTGATCCTTCCTATAGTATCCAGGGGGAGATGCCATCTGGGCCTATAGCCTTTGTCACATCTAACTCTAGTAAACACTTCCTTACTTCCCCGCTGGTAATCTCAAACTCTTCCAGTGGTTCCTGGTTAGCTATTCCGTCTCTTATATCTGGGATTTCTCCTTACTCTAAGGTGAAGACCTCCTGGAATTTCTTATTCAGTTCCTCACACACTTCTTTGTCGTTTGTAGTGAATCCTTCTGCCTCTATCCTTAATTTCATAACCTGTTCCTTTACTGTTGTTTTTCTTCTGATGTGGCTATGCAGCAATTTAGGCTGAGTCTTTGCCTTGCTTGCGATGTCATTTTAGTATTGTCTTTCTGCTTCTCTTCTCATCCTGACATATTCATTCCTGGCACACTGGTACCTTTCTCTGCTCTCCAGTGTCCTGTTATTCCTGTAGTTTCTCCATGCCCTTTTACTTTGCTGCTTAGCTAGCCTACATCTCTGATTAAACCATGATTTTCTCATCTTCATTTCACTGTTTTCCTTTTGGGCTGGGACAAATTTGTTTGCTGCGTCCTTGCACTTCTGCGTGATGTAGTCCATCATATTTTGGGCCGTCTTTCCCTGAGCTCTGTTTCCCATGCTATATCTGTTATGAATTTTCTTATCTCCTCATAGTTTCCCTTTCGGTATGCTAACCTTTTGGTTTCAGAATCCCTCCTCGAGTTCAATAACCCTTCTTCAATCAGGTACTCACCTAGTTAGTCACCTAGTTGTGTTTGAGGGGGTTGAGCTCTGACTCTTTGGTCCCGCCTTTTAACCATCAATCAACATGTGTACAGATTCCTGAGCCTATTGGGCTCTATCATATCTACACTTGAAACTGTGTATGGAGTCAGCCTCCACCACATCACTTCCTAATGCATTCCATTTGTCAACCACTCTGACACTAAAAAAGTTCTTTCTAATATTTCTGTGGCTCATTTGGGCACTCAGTTTCCACCTGTGTCCCCTTGTGCGTGTTCCCCTTGCGTTAAATAGACTCTCTTTATCTACCCTATCAATTCCCTTCAGAATCTTGAATGTGGTGATCATGTCCCCCTTAACTCTTCTGTCTTCCAGCGAAGTGAGGTTTAATTCACGTAGTCTCTCCTCATAGCTCATACCTCTCAGCTCGGGTACTAGTCTGGTGGCAAACCTTTGAACCTTTTCCAGTTTAGTCTTATCCTTGACTAGATATGGACTCCATGCTGGGGCTCCATACTCCAGGATTGGCCTGACATATGTGGTATACAAAGTTCTGAATGATTCTTTACAAAAGTTTCTGAATGCCGTTCGTATGTTGGCCAGCCTGGCATATGCCGCTGATGTTATCCGTTTGATATGTGCTGCAGGAGACAGGTCTGGCGTGATATCAACTCCCAAGTCTTTTTCTTTCTCTGACTCTTGAAGAATTTCCTCTCCCAGATGATACCTTGTAATTGGCCTCCTGCTCCCTACACCTATCTTCATTACATTACATTTGGTTGGGTTAAACTCTAGGTGTGTGTGTGTGTGTGTGTGTGTGTGTGTGTGTGTGTGTGTGTGTGTGTGTGTGTGTGTGTGTGTGTGTGTGTGTGTGTATGTGTACTCACCTAGTTGTACTCACCTAGTTGTGTCTGCAGGATCGAGCATTGACTCTTGGATCCCGCCTTTCGAGCATCGGTTGTTTACACCAATGACTCCTCTCCCATTTCCCTATCATGCCTGGTTTTAAAATTATGAATAGTATTTGCTTCCACAACCTGTTCCTGAAGTGCATTCCATTTTCCCACTACTCTCACGCTAAAAGAAAACTTCCTAACATCTCTGTGACTCATCTGAGTTTCAAGCTTCCAGCCATGTCCCCTCGTTCTGTTACTATTCCGTGTGAACATTTCGTCCATGTCCACTCTGTCAATCCCTCTGAGTATCTTATACGTTCCTATCATGTCCCCCTCTCCCTTCTTCTTTCTAGTGTCGTAAGGCACAGTACCCTCAGGCGCTCCTCATACCCCATCTCTCGTAGCTCTGGGACGAGTCTCGTTGGGAACCTCTGAACCTTTTCCAGTTTCATTATATGCTTCTTCAGATGGGGACTCCATGATGAGGCAGCATACTCTAAGACTGGCCTTACGTAGGCAGTGTAAAGCGCCCTAAATAACTCCTTACTTAGGTTTCTGAATGATGTTCTAACTTTTGCCAGTGTAGAGTACGCTGCTGTCGCTATCCTATTTATATGTGCCTCAGGAGATAGATTAGGTGTTACGTCCACCCCAGGTCTCTTTCACGCATCGTTACAGGTAGGCTGTTCCCCTTCATTGTGTACTGTCCCTTTGGTCTCCTATCTCCTAGTCCCATTTCCATAACTTTACATTTGCTCGTGTTGAATTCCAGTAGCCATTTCTCTGACCATCTCTGCAACCTGTTCAGGTCCTCTTGGAAGATCCTGCAATCCTCATCTGTCACAACTCTTCTCATCAACTTTGTGTCATCCGCAAACATCGACATGTAGGACTCTACGCCTGTAAACATGTCGTTAACATATACAAGAAATAGAATTGGTCCCAGCACCGATCCTTGTGGTATTCCACTTGTTACTGTTCGCCAGTCCGACTTCTCGCCCCTTACCGTAAGTCTTTGGCTCCTTCCTGTTAGGTAGTTTCTTATCCATGCTAGGACATTTCCCCCCACCCCCGCCTGCCTCTCGAGCTTGAACAGCAGTCTCATGTGCGGTACTGTATCAAAGGCTTTTTGGCAGTCCAGAAATATGCAGTCTGCCCAAACATCTCTGTCCTGTCTTATCCTCGTAATTTTATCATATAATTCCAGAAGGTTTGTTAGGCACGATTTCCCTGTCCAGAAACCATGTTGATGTTTGTTCACAAAAGTAATGTTCTCCAGGTGTGCAACCAATCGTAGCCTAATTATTCTTTCCAGTATTTTTCAGGGGATGCTTGTCAGTGATACAGGTCTATAGTTAAATTAAGTGCCTCCTCCCTATCACCTTTCTTGAAGATCGGCACGACATTTGCCTTCTTCCAGCAACTGGGCAATTCCCCTGACATAAGTGACTCATTAAAGATCATTGCCAGAGGCAGCTGAGGGCCTGTGCTGCTTCTTTTAGTATCCACGGTGATACTTTGTCTGGTCCAACTGCTTTAGTTGCATCTAGAGTTGTCAACTGTTTCATTACCTCCTCTGCTGTCACCTCTATATCTGATAGTCTTTCATCTAGGGTAACCCCTCCTAACAATGGGAGCTGCTCAGGCTTGGTAGTGAACACTCCATGGAAACTGGCATTCAGTGCCTCGCAGATTTTCTTGTCACTTTCAGTATATGCCCCCTCTGTCTTCCTTAGTTTTTTCACTTGGTCGTTCACCGACATTTATCTTCTTATATGACTGTGTAGTAACTTAGGTTGTTTTTTCGCTTTGATTGCAATATCGTTCTCATAGTCCCTTTCCGATGTTCGTCTTATGTTAATGTAATCGTTCCTAGCTCTGCTGTATCTGATCCTGTTGTCCTCTGTTCTTTGTCTTCTGTACTTCCTCCACTCCCGCCTGCTGGCCATTTTTGCTTCATGACACTGTCTATTAAACCATGGGTTATTATATTCCTTCTTTTTTTTCCCTTTACCGTTGGTATAAATCTCTCTTCGACCTCCTGGCATTTCTGTATGACTAGGTCCATCATATCCTATTGTGTGTGTGTGTGTGTGTGTGTGTGTGTGTGTGTGTGTGTGTGTGTGTGTGTGTGTGTGTGTGTGTGTGTGTGTGTGTGTGTGTGTGTGTGTGTGTGTGGGTGTGTGTGTGTGTACTCACCTAGTTGTACTCACCTAGTTGTGCTGGCGGGGGTTGAGCTCTGGCTCTTTGGTCCCGCCTCTCAACCGTCAATCAACATGTGTACAGGTTCCTGAGCCTATTGGGTTCTATCATATCTACACTTGAAACTGTGTATGGAGTCAGCCTCCACCACATTGCTTCCTAATGCATTCCATTTGACAACCACTCTGACACTAAAAAAGTTCTTTCTAATAACTCTGTGGCTCATTTGGGCACTCAGTTTCCACCTGTGTCCCCTAGTGCGTGTGCCCCTTTTGTTAAATAGCCTGTCTTTATCAACCCTGCCGATTCCCTTGAGAATCTTGGATGAGGTGATCATGTCCCCCCTAACTCTTCTGTCTTCCAACGAAGTGAGGTTCAATTCCCGTAGTCTCTCCTCGTAGCTCATTCCTCTCAGCTCGGGTACTAGTCTGGTGGCAAACCTTTGAACCTTTTCCAGTTTAGTCTTATGCTTGACTAGATATGGACTCCATGCTGGAGCCGCATACTCCAGGATTGGTCTGACATATGTGGTATATAATGTTCTGAAAGATTCCTTACACAAGTTTCTAAAGGCCGTTCTTAAGTTAGCCAACCTGGCATATGCTGCTGATGTTATCCTCTTGATATGAGCTTCAGGGGACAGGTCTGGCGTGATATCAACCCCCAGGTCTTTCTCTCTCTCTGACTCTTGAAGTATTTCATCTCCCAAGTGATACCTTGTATCTGGTCTCCTGCTTCCTACCCCTATCTTCATTACATTACATTTGCTTGGGTTAAACTCTAACATCCATTTGTTCGACCATTCCTGCAGCTTGTCCAGGTCTTCTTGAAGCCTCAAGCTGTCCTCCTCTGTCTTAATCCTTCTCATAATTTTGGTGGCGTCAGCAAACATTGAGAGGAATGAGTCTATACCCTCTGGGAGATCATTTACGTATATCAGAAACAGGATAGGTCCAAGCACAGAGCCCTGAGGGACTCCACTGGTGATTTCACGCCATTCTGAGGTCTCACCCCTCACTATAACTCTGCTTCCTATTGCTTAGGTACTCCCTTATCCACTGGAGCGCCCTACCAGTTACTCCTGCCTGTTTCTCCAGCTTATGCATCAACCTTTTATGGGGTACTGTGTCAAAGGCTTTCCGACAGTCCAAAAAAATACAGTCCGCCCATCCTTCTCTTTCTTGCCTAATCTTTGTCACCTGATCATAGAATTCTATCAAGCCTGTAAGGCAAGATTTACCCTCCCTGAACCCATGTTGATGGGTTGTCACGAAGTCTCTTCTCTCCAGATGCGTTACTAGGTTTTTCTCACAATCTTCTCCATCACCTTGCATGGTATACAAGTTAATGACACTGGCCTGTAGTTCAGTGCCTCTTGTCTGTCACCCTTTTTAAATATTGGTACTACATTAGCAGTCTTCCATATTTCTGGTAGGTCACCCGTTTCCAGTGACCTACTATACACTATGGAGAGTGGCAAGCAAAGTGCTCCTGCACACTCTTTCAATACTCATGGTGAGATTCCATCCGGCCCTACAGCGTTTCTCACATCCAGCTCCAATAGGTGCTTCTTGATCTCATCTCTTGTAATTTCGATCCTTTCCATGGTCACCTGGTTTGCTGCCACCTCTCCTAGCGCCGTGACTTCTCCCTGTTCTATTGTAAAGACCTCGTGGAACCTTTTGTTGAGTTCTTCACACACCTCTTTGTCATTCTCTGTTTACCTGTCTTCGCCCACCCTAAGTTTCATCACCTGTTCCTTCACTGTTGTCTTCCTCCTGATGTGACTGTGTAGTAGCTTTGGTTCGGTCTTGGCTTTATTAGCTATATCATTTTCATACATTTTCTCAGCTGCTCTTCTCACACTAACATACTCGTTCCTGGTTCTCTGGTATTTCTCTCTACTTTCTGGTGTTCTGTTATTACGGAAGTTCCTCCATGCCCTTTTGTTCAGCTCCTTTGCTTTCATACATTCCCTATTAAACCACGGATTCTTCCTTTGCTTCTGTTTTTTCCTGTCGGGCTGGGACAAACCTGCTTACAGTCTCCTGACATTTTTGGGTGACATAGTCTATTATGTCTTGTACGGACTTGGTTCCGAGTTCTGTGTCCCAATGTGTATCCCATAGGAATTTATTCATCTCCTCATAGTTTCCCTTTCGGTACGCCAGCCCTTTCTTTCCCAGTTCTTTTTTGGGGGTGATAATTCCTAGCTCAACCAGGCACTCAAAGTTCAATACACTATGATCACTCATTCCCAAGGGGGCTTCCAACTTAACTTCCCTTATATCCGACTCATTTAGGGTAAATATCAGATCAAGCAAGGCTGGTTCATCCTCTCCTCTCATTCTTGTTGGTCCCTTGACATGTTGATTTTTAAAATTTCTTGTTGCCACATCCAGCAGCTTAGCTCTCTATGTATCTGGTCCTCCATGTGGGTCTCTGTTCCCCCAATCTATCTTCCCATGGTTGAAGTCTCTCATGATTAGTAGTCTGGATCCGGTCCTGCTAGCCACAGAAGCTGCTCTCTCCATTATATTGATGGTGGCCAAGTTGTTTTAAATCATATTCCTGTCTGGTTCTTCTGTCGTTCGGTGGGGGGTTATATATGACTACTACAATAATTTTCTGAAGGACAGAAGAGAGTCAGTTTCAGGGTGATGTACTCGAACATTGATGGGATTACAAGCAAGGCAAATAAACTACTGGAAAGAGCACAAGAAGTGATCCACAGATGTAATCATACTCACCGAAACAAAACTCTCAGGAATCATGACGAATGCAGTGTTTCCCCAGGATTACACTGAAATAAGGAAAGAGAGGGAAGGAAGGGTAGGAGGCAGAGTGGCCCTACTAATGAGAAAGGAGTTTAGTTTCAAGGCGATGGTTTTCCAGGGATGCGAGGGATTCATAGAGTATATAACAGGCACCATGACAATGGGAGGACCAAGAGTAGTAGTAGCAGTGATATATAATCTCCCACCAAATGACAGAAGACCCAAGTAAGAGTATGACAAGAACAACATGGCAGTTAGAACTATAATTGAGAGGGCAGCCTCTGTTACCTGTAGAAATAGATTGTATCTGCTCATCATGAGGGAATTCAATCACGGAAGGATTGACTGGGAGAACAAGGAACCGCATGGAGGTGAGGATACATGGAGAGCCAAACTATTGGAGGTGGCGACAAGAAACCTTTTAAGCTAGCATGTCAGGGAACCCACAAGAATGAGAGGAAGCGATGAACCAGCGAGACTCGACCTAGTCTTCACTCTGAACGACTCCGACATAAGAAAAATCGGTTTCGAGGCCCTGGTAGAAATGAGCGACCAAAGTATACTGACCTTTGAGTATCTGGCTGAAGAAGGGTTATTGAGCTCGAGGAGGGAAACTGGAACTGAAAACAAAAGGCTGGCATTCCAAAAGAAAAACTATGAGGAGATCAGAAAAATCATAACAGATATATCATGGGAAACAGAGCTTAGGGGAAAGACGGCCCAAGACATGATGGATTACGTTACGCAGGAGTGTAAGGAGGCAGCTGACAAGTTTGTCCCGGTCCAAAAGGAAAACAACGAAATGTACATGAGAAACTTATGGTCTAATCAGAAATGTAGGCTAGCTAAGCAGCAAAGTAAATGGGCGTGGAGTAACTATAAGAATATCAGGGTACTTGATAGCAGAGAGAGATACCAGAGTGCCAGGAATGAATATGTCACATTGAGAAGAGAGGCAAAAGGGCAATACAAAAATGACATTGCAAGCAAGACAAAGACTCAACCTAAATTGCTGCGCAGCCATATCGGGAGAAAAAGCAACTGTAAAGGATAAGGTAATAAAATTGAGGATAGGGGCAGACAGATTCACTACCACGGTAAGGGTAGATCATCATAGTAGAGCAAGGAGAAGTTCCAGACATAAGAGAAGGAATAGTTAACCAGGAACCCCCTCGAAGTGTTTGAGATTACCAGTGGGGATGTAAGGAATCTTTTACTAGATTTGGATGCGACAAAAGCTATGGGCCCAGATGGAATCTCCCCTTGGATACTAAAGGAAGGAGCAGAAGCACAGTGCCTGCCACTCTCCACAGTGTATAACAAACCCTTGGTAACAGGGGAACTACCAAATATTTGGAAGATGGCTAATGTAGTCCGTATATACAAGAAGGGGGATAGACATGAGACACTAAACTACAGGCCTGTGTCCCTAACTTGCATACCATGCAAGATGATGAGGATGATTGTGCGTGCGAAAAAAGTTAGTGAAACATCTGCAGCGAAAGAACTTTGTAACACAACATGAACATGGGTTCAGAGATGGCAAGTCCTGCCTCACAGGATTAATTTAAACCTACGATCAGGCAACCAAAATCTGGCAAGAAAGAGAAGGGTGGGCAGACTGCATATTTTTGGATTGCCCGAAAGCCTTTGACACAGTACCACAAAAGAGGCAAGTGAAAAAGTTGGAGAGGCAGGCAGGAGTGTAAAGGAAGGTACTCCATTGGATAAGGGAGTATCTAAGCAACATAAGACACTGTGAAGGGGTGAGATTTCAGATTGGCGAGGCGTCACCAGTGGAATCCCTCAAAGTTCAGTCCTTGGACTTATACTGTTTCTGATATATGTAAATGATCTTTCAGATGGTATAGAATCGTTCCTTTCATTGTTTGCTGATGATGCAAAAATTATGAGGATGATTAAAACAGAGGAAGATAGTAGGAGGCAACAAAATTACCTAGAGACTGAATGAATGGTCCAACAAATTGCTACTGAAGTTCAACCCGAGTAAATGTAAGGTAATTAAACTAGGCGGTGGAAACAGGAGGCCAGACACAGGGTATTGAATAGGAGATGATGTACTTCTTGAAACGGACAGAGAGAAAGATCTAGGAGATGATATCTCACCAAACTTGTCCTCTGAAGCCCGTATAAAAAGAATTACATCTGCGGCATATGCGAGGCTGGCTAACATCAGAACAGCCTTCAGGAACCAGAGTAGGGAATCGTTGAGAACCATGCATACCACATATGAAACACCAATCCTGGAGTATGCAACTATGTAGGTACTCACAGGGGCCTTGGGGCTGAATGGACAGCGCTTGGGACTCGTAATCCCAGGGTACAGGTTCGATCCCGGCCGTCGGTGAAAACAGAGGGGCAGAGTTTCTTTCACCCCTGAAACCCCAGTTACCTAGCAGTAAATAGGTACCTGGGAGTGAGACAGCTGTTACGGGCTGCTTCCTGTGTGTGTGTGTGTGTGTGTGTGTGTGTGTGATTACTAGTTGTGTTTTTGCGGTGGTTGAGCTTTGCTCTTTCGGCCCGCCTCTCAACTGTCAATCACCTGTTTACTAACTACTTTTTTTTTTTTTTTTTTTCTTTTTTCCCACACACCACACACACACACACACCCCAGGAAGCAGCCCGTGACAGCTGACTAACTCCCAGGTACCTATTTACTGCTAGGTAACAGGGGCACTTAGGGTGAAAGAAACTTTGCCCATTTGTTTCTGCCTCGTGCGGGAATCGAACCCGCGCCACAGAATTACGAATCCTGCGCGCTATCCACCAGGCTACGAGGCCCCTGTGTGTGTGTGTGTTTTGTAGAAGAGAAAAAATTAGTAGTTAGTAACAGTTGATTGACTGACAGTTGAGAGGCGGGCCGGAAAAGCAGAGCTCAACCCCCGCAAGTACAACTAAGTGAATGCAACTAGGTGAATACACAAACACAGATCAAACACACACACACAGATCAAACACACACACACAGACCAAACACACACAGACAGACCAAACACACACACACACAGACCAAACACACACACAGACCAAACATACACACAGACCTAACACACACACAGACCAAACACACACACAGACCTAACATTCACACAGACCAAACACACACACAGACCAAACATACACACAGACCAAACATACACACAGACCAAACACACACACAGACCAAACACACACACAGACCAAACATACACACAGACCAAACACACACACAGACCAAACACACACAAAGACCAAACACACACACACAGACCAAACACACACACAGGCTAAACACACACACAGACCAAACACACACACAGACCAAACACACACACAGACCAAACACACACACAGATCAAGCACACACACAGACCAAACACACACACACAGACCAAACATACACACACACAGACCAAACATACACACACAGACCAAACACACACACACACACACAGACCAAACACACACACAGACCAAACACACTTACACACAGACCAAACACACACACACAGACCAAACATACACACAGACCAAACACACACACACACAGACCAAACATACACACACACAGACCAAACACACACACACACAGACCAAACATACACACACAGACCAAACACACACACACACAAACCAAACACACACACAGACCAAACACACACACACAGACCAAACACACACACACACACAGACCAAACACACACACACACAGACCAAACATACACACAAACCAAACACACACACACAGACCAAACACACACACACACAGACCAAACATACACACAGACCAAACACACACACACACATACCAAACACACACACACACAGACCAAACATACACACAAACCAAACACACACACCCACAAACCAAACACACACACACACAGACCAAACATACACACAGACCAAACACACATACACACAGACCAAACACACACACACACAGACCAAACACACACACACACAGACCAAACATACACACAGACCAAACACACACACAGACCAAACATACACACAGACCAAACACACACACACACAGACCAAACACACACACACACAGACCAAACATACACACAGACCAAACACACACACAGACCAAACATACACACAGACCAAACACACACACACACAGACCAAACACACACAGACCAAACACACACAGACCAAACACACACACAGACCAAACACACACACAGATCAAACACACACACAGACCAAACACACACACAGACCAAACACACTTACACACAGACCAAACACACACACACAGACCAAACATACACACAGACCAAACACACACACACACAGACCAAACACACACACACACAGACCAAACATACACACAGACCAAACACACACACAGACCAAACATACACACAGACCAAACACACACACACACACAGACCAAACACACACAGACCAAACACACACAGATCAAACACACACACAGACCAAACACACACACAGACCAAACACACACACAGACCAAACACACACACACACAGACCAAACACACACAGACCAAACACACACACAGACCAAACACACACACAGACCAAACACACACACAGACCAAACACACACACAGATCAAACACACACAGACCAAACACACACACAGACCAAACACACACACAGACCAAACACACACACACAGACCAAACACACACAGACCAAACACACACACAGACCAAACACACACACAGATCAAACACACACACACAGACCAAACACACACACAGACCAAACACACACACAGACCAAACACACACACACACAGACCAAACACACACACACACAGACCAAAACACGCTGTTGCTAAGACCGGTGTAGGGAGGGTGGACATGTGCATTTCGCTCATCTAAATGTCTTCATAATTTGGGACATCAGAGGGATACAAAGGAAATTCGTTGCGTAGTGATATTATGAAGTGAAACGCACTGTTTAAAAAATAGCAGTTTCACAGATTGTGTCCGATAGAACAAATTAGTCATGATCACTGTACGACATCAGTTCCACCATAGACTCGTTGCCGCCATCGCTCGGTCAGAGAGTACGTAACTAGATGTGATAGTGAAGATTAAAGCAAATAGTGAACAGAATAGTGAAGAAGATAGGCAAAACGTGTAGCGCTAGAGCTGTACCGGGCTAAGGGGAACAAGAGGCCGATTACTGGTGATATATAGCAGGAATTTGGAGTGATCTATGCCTGGCAGCGGCGTGGACATCAACGGGTCCACAGGGACGTAAACAAGACATAAACAATGATTCTTAACACCTAGTTGTACTTTGGGATGTTGACTTGGTGGTAAGAGCCTCTTAATTAGTCAGTTAATCATACCGTGTACAGTGTTCTTGCAATATATTATTTATGGTGGATATAAGTGAAAATATGGAAACGAACCTCAAAAGACAATACGATCATTTGGGACTAGTGTTTTAGTACCTACATGTGAGAACATTATGCCCTCCACAGGGTAACACCCCCCCCCCCACCTTCTATCACCCTAACCCCCTCTTACAATAACACCTCCAATCCACAAAGCCTACCACCCATAGCTTGTATATACCATGCAAGGTGATGTAGAAGATTATTATAAACAACCTAGTAACACATCTGGAGAGAAGGGATTCCGTGACAACCCATAAAAATGGGTTCAGGCAAGTTAAATCTCGCCTTACAGGCTTAATAAAATTCTACAATCAGGTGCCAAAGATTAAACAAGAAAGAGATGAATGCGCAGACTGCATTTACTTGGACTGTCGGAAAGCCATTGACACAGTACCCCATAAGAGTACTTTTCTCCAGATGCATAATCTGGAGAAACTGGTAC
This sequence comes from Procambarus clarkii, assembly GCF_040958095.1. Classification (NCBI taxonomy): domain Eukaryota; kingdom Metazoa; phylum Arthropoda; class Malacostraca; order Decapoda; family Cambaridae; genus Procambarus; species Procambarus clarkii. The sequence continues at coordinate 14,260,023 of NC_091166.1, forward strand.
CGTACTCCAGTGGATAAGGGAGTACCTAAGCAATAGGAAGCAAAGAGTTACAGTGAGGGGTGAAACCTCAAATTGGCGTGAAGTCTCAAGTGGAGTCCCACAGGGCTCTGTACTCAGACCTATCCTGTTTCTGATATACGTAAATGATCTCCCTGGTTGTATAAAATCATTCCTCTCAATGTTTGCTGACGATACCAAAATTATGAGGAGGATTAAGACAGAGGAGGACAGCTTGAAGCTTCAAGAAGACCTGGACAAGCTGAAGGAATTTTCGAACAAATGGTTGTTAGAATTTAACCCAAGCAAATGTAATGTAATGAAGATAGGTGTAAGGACCAGGACACCAGACACAAGGTATCATTTGGGAGATAAAATTCTTCAAGAGTCAGAGAGAAAGATTTGGGGATTGATATCACGCCAGACCTGTCTCCTGAAGCCCATATCAAGAGAATAATATCAGTGGCATATGCCAGGTTAGCCAATATAAGAACGGACTTTAGAATCTTGTGTGAGGAACCATACAGAACTTTATATACCACATATGTCAGACCAATCCAGGAATTTGCGGCTCCCGTGTGGAGTTCATATCTACTCAAGCATAAGACTAAATTGGAGAAGTTTCAAAAGTATGTCACTAAACTAGTACCCGAACTGAGGGGTATGAGCTACGAGGAGAGACTATGGGAATTAAACCTCAAGTCACTGGGAGGTAGAGGAGTTATGGGGGACATGATCTCTACATACAAGATTCTCAAATGAATTGATAGGTTAGATAAAGTTAGACTATTTAATGCATGGGGCACACACACACTATGGGACACAGGTGGAAATTGAGTGCCTAAATGAGCCATAGAGTCATTAGAAAGATTTTTGTCTGAGTAGTTGACAAATGGAATGCATTAAGAATTGATGTTGTTGAGGCTGACTCCATACACAGTTTCAAGTGTAGATATGATAGAGCCGAATAAGCTCAGGAACCTGTATATCTGATGACTGACAGTTGAGAGACGGGACCAAAAAGCCAGAGATCAATCCCGCAGTCACAACTAGGTAAGTGCAACTAGGTAAGTACACACACACACACATATGAAGTACTTGTACTTAATTTTAATTAGAAAAGTTTTAAATCATCAGTTTTACTATTGCAACTGACTACGATTTGGCAGCAAATTTGACTAGGACAACAAATCATGCTGTCTACGATTTGAGTGACAGAAAGTAATGAATTTTATACGTTATTAAAACAACATTATATAAATAGTTTCAGTGCCACCTTTCTGCGACCAATTAAAAACGGTCAAAAATGTTTTTTGTTTGTTGAGTATATCCATTCATCTACTTATCTCTCTGTCATATATATATACCTATTCATCTATCTGTAAATATATTTATCATTGTATCTATCTATCCATCTCTTTATCCACCTACCCATCTATCTATCTGTCTATTTATCCAGCTACCATCTCATCTTTCTATTCATTTATGTATTTATCAAGCCATTTATCTGCCCATCCATCTATCCATCATATTCAGCTGTTTATCCATATCCCTGTCTGTCTCTATCCATAAGTATATCCTTCACGCTATCAGTCCACATCTCTATGCATACATCTATATATATATCTGCTCTCTGTCTATCTCTTTTATGTCTTTCTGTCTCTCTTTCCTAGATCTCTCTTTCTCTGTTTATCAGCCTCTATTTCTTCCCTCTGCCTCTGTGTCTGCCTGTTTCTGACTATGTGTCTCTGTCTTTGTATTTCTCGGTCACTGTCTGTCTCTCTCTCTCTTCCTTATCAACAATATTTTTGTGTAATGTGTGGGTTATCGCATGCGAGAAGAGCTTATGTCACATACTAAAAAATGTATAGTTCCCTTACTCTCATAAAGGGTTGTGTCTCGCAAAACTTTTAAAGTTGTGGAAGAATCGTCTGTTTTATGTGAGTACGAACAAATTATTGACAGCAGGTAATTTGTTAATTTTACCGGAATCAGTGTAAAATGGTACATATTACTATACGAAAAAAACAATTGTTCTGAAAGTTTGTTTTGATACTATCTAGCTGAACAGAGGGCGTGCATTGCCAAAAATGTGTGAGGGGGGTCTGAATGTGATCCTGACATGCTCTTACCTATTGAATTCTGACAACCCAAATCATCCATTTTTCATCCTGTACTCCAGACCATTTCTTCTGTCAATATGGATGACGCTAGCTCCATCTGTGTGGCCTCCAACGACGAACAGACAAACAGTCAGACACACACACAGATATTCTCTCACACTTTGGAGTACATAACACAATATATGTAATGTGTCTCGACTCAATAAGATTCTTATTTTGAATTTATATTTCAGGTGAAAATGTCTATAAATATTGAACATTTATTGGTTCTTAGTCTTGGAAATTTTGACCGAATTTGTGCTATATATTGTACTGGATGGGTATCCAGCGATGCCTAGGTCTGTCTGTCTGTCCAATTTGACCATATATCTATCCTTCCACCTATCTCTCTATTTATCTATCCGTCCGTCCACCTATCTCTCTTATTATTTAACCATTAATCTATATATATAATCAATGCATCAATCTATCTATCTCTCTATCTCGGTCTATCTATCCATCTATCTAACTATCTACTCATCATATATTTAAGAATCTATATATATTCATCTATCTTTCAATCTACCTATATAGCAATCCATATATTCATCTATCTATCTTTCTCTCTGCTCACCTGTACGTCTATCCATCTGTCCAAACATCTACACCTCTGCCTATTTGTCTATACATCTATCTATCCGTCTTTCCCTTTATACATCCATCTATCGACGTGTAGAAGAATGTAAGAACTCTTGTATATATACATAAATAAATAAAATAACTAAATAAATAAAAATACGAAAATATCTATCCATCCATCTACTCATCCATCCATCTACTCATTCATCTATCTATTCATACATCTATCCATTCATCTGCCCTCTCTGTCCATTTATCTATACACATCTGTCCATCTTTCCATCCATCTTTCTCTCCACCTGTGCAGCCATTTATCCATCCATCAATGCAGCCATCTGTCCATAAATCTATTCATCTAACTTTCTATCCATCTATCTCACTAATTCTACATCTTGCTTTCTTTTCATCTATCTATCCATGCACCTAATCAACTTTGTATCCATTAATTCAACCAAATATCTGTTCATTTAACTATCAATCTATATATTCGTCTACATATCATTGTACCTAAACATCCAGCAATCAATGCATCCATACATCTGTCAATCCACTTATCTGTCTATTCATGTTTCCAGCCATCTATTCATCCATTAATCTGCTGTCAGTCTCTGTCTCAAGATATATTTGTCTCTGTTTCTCTATATCTGTCTGTCTATCTGTTCATCAGAGAGAGCTCTGATGAGAAATATAATTGTCTGTGTGTTGGGTGTCAACAGTGAGAGGATGTTACGACCCTGGGTCCAGGTGGATCCTGGGTCCAGATGGATCTTGGGTCCAGATGGATCCTGGGTCCAGGTGGATCCTGGGTCCAGATGGATCCTGGGTCCAGATGGATCCTGGGTCCAGATGGATCCTGGGTCCAGATGGATCCTGGGTCCAGATGGATCCTGGGTCCAGATGGATCTTGGGTCCAGATGGATCCTGGGTCCAGATGGATCCTGGGTCCAGATGGATCCTGGGTCCAGATGGATCCTGGGTCCAGATGGATCCTGGGTCCAGATGGATCCTGGGTCCAGGTGGATCCTGGGTCCAGATGGATCCTGGGTCCAGATGGATCCTGGGTCCAGATGGATCCTGGGTCCAGGTGGATCCTGGGTCCAGATGGATCCTGGGTCCAGATGGATCCTGGGTCCAGATGGAACTTGGGTCCAGATGGATCCTGGGTCCAGATGGATCTTGGGTCCAGATGGATCCTGGGTCCAGATGGATCTTGGGTCCAGATGGATCCTGGGTCCAGATGGATCCTGGGTCCAGATGGATCCTGGGTCCAGATGGATCCTGGGTCCAGATGGATCCTAGGTCCAGATGGATCCTGGGTCCAGGTGGATCCTGGGTCCAGATGGATCCTGGGTCCAGGTGGATCCTGGGTCCAGATGGATCATGGGTCCAGATGGATCATGGGTCCAGGTGGATCCTGGGTCCAGATGGATCATAGGTCCAGATGGATCATGGGTCCAGGTGGATCCTGGGTCCAGATGGATCATGGTCCAGGCGGATCCTGGGTTCAGATGGATCCTGGATCCAGGTGGATCCTGGGTCCAGATGGATACTGGGTCCAGGTGGATCCTGGGTCCAGATGGATCATGGGTCCAGGTGGATCCTGGGTCCAGGTGGATCCTGGGTCCAGGTGGATCCTGGGTCCAGATGGATCATGGGTCCAGGTGGATCCTGGGTCCAGATGGATCATGGGTCCAGGTGGATCCTGTGTCCAGATGGATCCTGGGTCCAGATGGATCCTGAGTCCAGGTGGATCCTGGGTCCAGATGGATCCTGGGTCCAGGTGGATCCTGGGTCCAGGTGGATCCTGGGTCCAGATGGATCCTTGGTCCAGATGGATCCTGGGTCCAGATGGATCCTGGGTCCACCTGACTGTGGCAGATGGACCGGGATCGAGTGGCATTTGTTGACATACAGCTGATGTAGGGACTCTTCACTTATGTGTGCATTTTAGGTGTGATAGGCCTTGAATGTGTTGGATTATACGTTGGATTAATGATATTTAAATTATTTATTTATTTATTTATTTATCTATTTATTTATATACAAGAAGGTACATTGGGTTTGTGAGAATACATTGGATAGTACAGTATTTACATTCTTGTAAAGCCACTAGTACGCACAGCGTTTCGGGCAGGTCCTTAATCTAGCAGATAATTTTAAGTAGGTAATTTCAATAAGAATTGATCAATGATAAAGATACATTACAAGAGAAAAATGAGATGCGAGAGATAAGTAGGTATATTAAAGCACATTGTTATGTTAAAGCTCTGATTGATTACATTGACAGCTTGATTAGTAATTTAAACAAGGTTAATAGACACCATACAGCAGATTGACAGCACATATAAGACAGCAATGATCACAATGGTAAAGATGTTCAGATTGGGTACATAAAGATTGGGAGACTGGGTAGCAAAAGATACAGATAAACAAGATTTATAAACACCATACAACAGATTGGCAGCACATGTAAGAAAACGGCAATGATCACAATGGTAAAGATGTTCAAATTGGGAACATAAAGGTTGGAAGATTGGGTAGCAATTGATACAGTGCAATTTTAAGACAAAAAGTGTAAAAACTATGAAGATGAAATTAGGTACTTTTTAGTATTGATTTTGAATGATGTAAAAGTTGGACAGCTTTTCAATTCAGTAGGGAGTGAGTTCCATAAACTGGGTCCCTTTATTTGCATAGAGTGTTTACACAGATTAAGTTTAACTCTAGGGATATCAAAGTGATATTTATTTCTGGTGTGGTGATAATGGGTCCTATTACATCTGTCCAAGAAGAGTTTCAGACAAGGATTTGCATTTAAGAACAGGGTTTTGTAAATGTAGTTGACACAAGAGAATTTGTGGAGTGAGATTATGTTTAGCATGTTTAGGGAGTTAAACAAGGGGGCTGTGTGTTGTCTGAAAGCAGAATTTGATATTATTCTGATAGCAGATTTTTGCTGGGTGATGATGGACTTGAGGTGGTTTGCAGTGGTTGAACCCCATGCACAGATACCATAGTTGAGATAGGGATAGATTAGTGCATAATATAGAGAGATAAGAGCAGAGTTAGGAACATAATATCTGATTTTGGAGAGTATACCAACTGTTTTAGAGACTTTCTTAGTTATGTGTTGTATGTGGGTACTGAAGTTGAGTCTCTTGTCTAGGAATATGCCAAGAAACTTTCCATCAATTTTATTGCTAATGTTTACATTGTCAATCTGAAGCTGAATTGCATTTGTAGATTTGCTTCCAAATAGGATGTAGTAGATCTTTTCTATGTTAAGTGTTAGTTTGTTGGTTAACATCCATAAGTGGACTTTTTTTAGTTCATTATTAACAACATCATTTAGTGTATGTGGGTTGGGGTTGGAGTAAATGAGGGTAGTATCATCAGCAAACAAAATAGGTTTCAGAATGTTAGAGACATTAGGCAGATCATTAATGTATATAAGAAATAGTAGGGTTCCCAAGATGCTGCCCTGAGGCACTCCAACGGTTATTGGTAGAATGGGAGAGATTATATTATTGATGGCTACACATTGGTGTCTATCACTAAGATAGGATTGGATATAGTCCAGTGCATGGCCTCGGATTCCATAATGATGGAGTTTACATAAGAGGTAATCGTGATTAACAGTATCAAAGGCCTTTCTCAGGTCAATGAAGAATCCAATTGGAAACTCATTTTTGTCAAGAGCTGAGTAAATTATATCAAGGAGACTAATAATTGCATCGTTGGTACTCTTTTGAGAGCGGAATCCAAACTGACAGGGGCTAAGAATGTCGAATTTTACGAGATAGGAGTAGAGCTGTTTGTAAACAATTTTTTCAAATATTTTTGATAGTATGGGTAGGTTCGATATTGGTCTATAGTTGTTTATGTCTGACGGATTACCTCCTTTATGAACTGGCGTTACTCTTGCTTTTTTAAGGATATCAGGATATTATAGAGTTTTTAGATTAGTTTGGTTAAAGAATGAATGTTAATTGTGTGGTACGTTTGTACACAGGATTGCTCCCAAATTTAAAATGGCGGCCGAATACGTCCTTGCCAGATGTAAGAGCATTTTGATGCTCCAACATCTATAGGTTTCCACTGAACTCGAACCAATGGTTTCACACAATGCCCCCCCCCCCATGCACTGTGGCTCAGTCATCAGGGTACACCTCTATCAATACACAGAGAGTGTGGGCCTGGGAACACCCAGCACATCGGTTCGAACCCCCGCCACGGCTCCTACAGATTTTCTCATTGATACATCACGAGAGTGTGATTACTCTCTGTGTATTAAAGGAAGAGCGTCAGAGGTAGAACATTCCAAGATGAGTGAGCCAGAGTGCACGTGGTGGATTGTCTGACACCCTGCATCGGCGTCAATGGAAGGCTCAGGAGTCCTAGAGGGTGCAGTAGTACCCAAGGTTGCAATTGTTTTGACCATGTCGTGGCCTAGTCGTCTGGAAGGTGTGCCTGGTAACTCACAGCACATTGGTTAGAACCCTCATGGCGGCTACTACGGCTGATCTATTTATTAATCCACCTCTTCGTCTATCCATCCATCCCTTTAACTACTGTCTGTCTCATTCTCTTCCTCTATCTTTATCTCTGCCTCTCTCTGTCTCTAGCTGTGTTTCTGTTTCTGAGTTTCTGTGTGTGTCTCTCTCTATGTTTGTCTGTCCCTCTGTCTTACAATAGTGTTATGTGAGGGTAGTCGGCAGTGGGAGCAGCTCAGTGGTGTGAAGAACTAAACAAACAATAGTTACACTTACTCTGGTATACAGCAGTTTGCTTGAGAAACGTTTGACGCTGTGGGAGAATTGTCTGTTTAATGTGAGTAAAGGCAAATTATTCACAGCTGGAATTTTATGTCAATTTTCACAAATTAATGAATAATGTGGCAGATTACTATAAAACTATTTTTTTATATGAAAAATTTGGCCCCAACTTTGAACAGACAGACATTCTTTCATATGGTATAATTATAAAATATAAATATTGCATTTTGACACATAAAAATTGTGGTGTGTTGTATGACATCAGTGTTATATAATGTTGGGATGCATAAATGTCATCCTTACCAAACTTATCTGTAGCGTTAATGTTTGCTCCAGCGTCGAGGAGGACCTTCACAATGTTGTCGTGACCACCTACGGCTGCCCTGTGAAGGACTGTCTCGCCTGTCAACAAATACCACAATTGTTATTATGCATAAACCGTCACGATTCCTATACTTTATGTAAATATTGAAATAATCTGTTCTAGATGAACATTTTTATATACTAGTAAAGTGTACAGACTCTAAATAGTATGCAAAATTATTTTCCACCCTAAATTTAAGAGAGAAAGATCATGTTAAAATTTTTAAGAATAGATCACTATTAAAATATCCGACATCTGAACACTTCTTATTTGATAATGTATTACTTGTGACGAGAGCGACAGTGGTGCTATTGTCAGGCCCGAAACGCTGAGTGTATTAGTGGTTTGAACCATACTACTGTATAGTCTTGCCCTGTCTAGAGATCCAACATTCTTCTCGTATACCATTTTGTATGTGATTTTCCCTAATAAATATTATAATTATTATTATTATGTACATAAGAAGAGCATTACTGGGACTTTAATTATTAAATAATAATAAATAATAATTATTTATTAATTTAATTATTATTATGTACATAAGAAGAAACTTTACTGGGGTGAACCAACAGCTCCAGTCTTGCCATCGTCAGTTAACTAATATAACCTTTATAAGCATCGTATGCCATACAAGTTTGTCAATAAAATGTTGGCAATACTTGCTCGAGGAAAGATAAATATTGTTGCTATCACTATACAACCAATATAACCATAAATGGTAACTGATGATATTTGAGAATGGCTGATGGAGGCATGAGGAACATCGTTGTCGTCATCAGTTAACAATGACCTTCGCAGATACTCTGAACACCACCATTCGCTATCTTATCATGCAAGCTTAAGGCATCAGCAACACCATGTTACGCCCGATAAATATTATTATAATTTATGATATCCTGCTTCACTAGTTGTTATCTAACCATACTGACTTGAGAAGAGAGTAACATTGTGGTATCATTGTCAGATAAACAAGATGATTATTGAGGATATCCTTTATCTGGTGATGAGAACATCACCAGATGTCGTTCCATCCCCAGGTTAACCTACTTTCTGAGGTGTTCATCATCCTACAGTAGCCAAAATCTAGGTGAGTATGACCTGTTACTGAAATCAATGTTAGAAAAAGCCCTTAACCTCTCTTTTGATGACCTACAGTGGAAACAAGCCTCTCTTCCCCTAAGACTTCGGGGCCTCGGAGGTCGAACAGCAACGCAAATCCCCGTACTAGTCTTCCTGTCCTCCTCCTCGGCATCCGACGACCTTGTGAAGGAAATTCTACCTGCCTACTTACATCAGCTGGCAGGTGTACATGATCCCAATTTTATATGCTGTGCCACAGAGTGGGCCTCTCGTGCAGGCCCATCACCTCAACCACCATCCTCAAAAGCTCACAAGCAATCCAGCTGGGATGGCCCCATTGCAGACCATGTTGCTGCAGAGTGCCTGGGTGCTGCAACAACACAACACGACATTGCTCGCCTCACAGCTGTAGCAGCCCCATATGCAGGGGATTTCATGTTAGAAACCCCAATGTCATCAACTGGCACGCGTCTCACACCACACGCCTTCTGAATTGCTGTGGCCCTCCCCCTTGTTGCCCCAATCCACATCATATATAAGTGTTTTTGCGGAGAGGTGGTGGCTGACAGGTACGGCCACCATGGCCTACTCTGCCAAAGCACAGGGGGATGGCACTCGAGGCACAGTGAAGTTAACGACATCATCAGAAGGAGCCTCACCACAGGTGGATGCCCAGTTGAGAGAGAGCCCCGTTGCCTTACGCCCCACAACTCTGATGCTCTTATTGTTCGCCCAGATGGTATCACAGTGAACCCCTGGAAGAATGACAAGCAGTTGGAGTGGGACTACACGTGTGTATCAACCCTGGCTAACACCTGGCTAACATTGTTTTCAGTGTTGCACAACCAGGTTGTACTGCGACCCACAGGGAAGCAGCCAAATCCCGTAAGTATAGAGAACTGGATCACCACTACAATTTTGTCCCCCATTTCTTCTGAGACACTAGGCGCCTGGGGTAAAAGTGCCACGAGTTATATTTAAAGGAACTGGGTTCTATGCTAATTGAAACATTATGAAACCCTAGAGCTGCCAGCTTCCTTTTCCAGCGCCTCAGCGTGGTGATACAAAGGGAAAATGCACACTGCATTCAGGGTTCCTGCCCGCCATCTGAGGAGCTGGAGGAACTGGACAACTTATGATATGCATCTTTGTGTTCAGTGAGAATCCACAAGGTCTTCTCTGGAAACTTCTTATTTTCTTCTCCGAGGCTATGGGTCCCCACTTTGACCAAAGGTGGTACCCTCACAACTTTATATATATATATATATATATATATATATATATATATATATATATATATATATATATATATATATATATATATATATATATATATGCGAACAAGCCTGAATGGTCCCCAGGACAATATGCAACTGAAAACTCACACCCCAGAAGTGACTCGAACCCATACTCCCAGAAGCAACGCAACTGGTATGTACAAGACGCCTTAATCCACTTGACCATCACGACCGGACATAATGAGGTGATAGCCGAGGCTATTTGAACCACCCCACCGCCGGCACTCGGATAGTAATCTTGGGCATAGCATTTTACCAAATCACCTCATTCTTTGGGGCACACGTGAGGAACACAAATGCGAACAAGCCTGAATGGTCCCCAGGACAATATGCAACTGAAAACTCACACCCCAGAAGTGACTCGAACCCATACTCCCAGAAGCAACGCAACTGGTATGTACAAGACGCCTTAATCCACTTGACCATCACGACCGGACATAATGAGGTGATAGCCGAGGCTATTTGAACCACCCCACCGTCGGCACTCGGATAGTAATCTTGGGCATAGCATTTTACCAAATCACCTCATTCTTTGGGGCACACGTGAGGAACACAAATGCGAACAAGCCTGAATGGTCCCCAGGACAATATGCAACTGAAAACTCACACCCCAGAAGTGACTCGAACCCATACTCCCAGAAGCAACGCAACTGGTATGTACAAGACGCCTTAATCCACTTGACCATCACGACCGGACATAATGAGGTGATAGCCGAGGCTATTTGAACCACCCCACCGCCGGCACTCGGATAGTAATCTTGGGCATAGCATTTTACCAAATCACCTCATTCTTTGGGGCACACGTGAGGAACACAAATGCGAACAAGCCTGAATGGTCCCCAGGACAATATGCAACTGAAAACTCACACCCCAGAAGTGACTCGAACCCATACTCCCAGAAGCAACGCAACTGGTATGTACAAGACGCCTTAATCCACTTGACCATCACGACCGGACATAATGAGGTGATAGCCGAGGCTATTTGAACCACCCCACCGCCGGCACTCGGATAGTAATCTTGGGCATAGCATTTTACCAAATCACCTCATTCTTTGGGGCACACGTGAGGAACACAAATGCGAACAAGCCTGAATGGTCCCCAGGACAATATGCAACTGAAAACTCACACCCCAGAAGTGACTCGAACCCATACTCCCAGAAGCAACGCAACTGGTATGTACAAGACGCCTTAATCCACTTGACCATCACGACCGGACATAATGAGGTGATAGCCGAGGCTATTTGAACCACCCCACCGCCGGCACTCGGATAGTAATCTTGGGCATAGCATTTTACCAAATCACCTCATTCTTTGGGGCACACGTGAGGAACACAAATGCGAACAAGCCTGAATGGTCCCCAGGACAATATGCAACTGAAAACTCACACCCCAGAAGTGACTCGAACCCATACTCCCAGAAGCAACGCAACTGGTATGTACAAGACGCCTTAATCCACTTGACCATCACGACCGGACATAATGAGGTGATAGCCGAGGCTATTTGAACCACCCCACCGCCGGCACTCGGATAGTAATCTTGGGCATAGCATTTTACCAAATCACCTCATTCTTTGGGGCACACGTGAGGAACACAAATGCGAACAAGCCTGAATGGTCCCCAGGACAATATGCAACTGAAAACTCACACCCCAGAAGTGACTCGAACCCATACTCCCAGAAGCAACGCAACTGGTATGTACAAGACGCCTTAATCCACTTGACCATCACGACCGGACATAATGAGGTGATAGCCGAGGCTATTTGAACCACCCCACCGCCGGCACTCGGATAGTAATCTTGGGCATAGCATTTTACCAAATCACCTCATTCTTTGGGGCACACGTGAGGAACACAAATGCGAACAAGCCTGAATGGTCCCCAGGACAATATGCAACTGAAAACTCACACCCCAGAAGTGACTCGAACCCATACTCCCAGAAGCAACGCAACTGGTATGTACAAGACGCCTTAATCCACTTGACCATCACGACCGGACATAATGAGGTGATAGCCGAGGCTATTTGAACCACCCCACCGCCGGCACTCGGATAGTAATCTTGGGCATAGCATTTTACCAAATCACCTCATTCTTTGGGGCACACGTGAGGAACACAAATGCGAACAAGCCTGAATGGTCCCCAGGACAATATGCAACTGAAAACTCACACCCCAGAAGTGACTCGAACCCATACTCCCAGAAGCAACGCAACTGGTATGTACAAGACGCCTTAATCCACTTGACCATCACGACCGGACATAATGAGGTGATAGCCGAGGCTATTTGAACCACCCCACCGCCGGCACTCGGATAGTAATCTTGGGCATAGCATTTTACCAAATCACCTCATTCTTTGGGGCACACGTGAGGAACACAAATGCGAACAAGCCTGAATGGTCCCCAGGACAATATGCAACTGAAAACTCACACCCCAGAAGTGACTCGAACCCATACTCCCAGAAGCAACGCAACTGGTATGTACAAGACGCCTTAATCCACTTGACCATCACGACCGGACATAATGAGGTGATAGCCGAGGCTATTTGAACCACCCCACCGCCGGCACTCGGATAGTAATCTTGGGCATAGCATTTTACCAAATCACCTCATTCTTTGGGGCACACGTGAGGAACACAAATGCGAACAAGCCTGAATGGTCCCCAGGACAATATGCAACTGAAAACTCACACCCCAGAAGTGACTCGAACCCATACTCCCAGAAGCAACGCAACTGGTATGTACAAGACGCCTTAATCCACTTGACCATCACGACCGGACATAATGAGGTGATAGCCGAGGCTATTTGAACCACCCCACCGCCGGCACTCGGATAGTAATCTTGGGCATAGCATTTTACCAAATCACCTCATTCTTTGGGGCACACGTGAGGAACACAAATGCGAACAAGCCTGAATGGTCCCCAGGACAATATGCAACTGAAAACTCACACCCCAGAAGTGACTCGAACCCATACTCCCAGAAGCAACGCAACTGGTATGTACAAGACGCCTTAATCCACTTGACCATCACGACCGGACATAATGAGGTGATAGCCGAGGCTATTTGAACCACCCCACCGCCGGCACTCGGATAGTAATCTTGGGCATAGCATTTTACCAAATCACCTCATTCTTTGGGGCACACGTGAGGAACACAAATGCGAACAAGCCTGAATGGTCCCCAGGACAATATGCAACTGAAAACTCACACCCCAGAAGTGACTCGAACCCATACTCCCAGAAGCAACGCAACTGGTATGTACAAGACGCCTTAATCCACTTGACCATCACGACCGGACATAATGAGGTGATAGCCGAGGCTATTTGAACCACCCCACCGCCGGCACTCGGATAGTAATCTTGGGCATAGCATTTTACCAAATCACCTCATTCTTTGGGGCACACGTGAGGAACACAAATGCGAACAAGCCTGAATGGTCCCCAGGACAATATGCAACTGAAAACTCACACCCCAGAAGTGACTCGAACCCATACTCCCAGAAGCAACGCAACTGGTATGTACAAGACGCCTTAATCCACTTGACCATCACGACCGGACATAATGAGGTGATAGCCGAGGCTATTTGAACCACCCCACCGCCGGCACTCGGATAGTAATCTTGGGCATAGCATTTTACCAAATCACCTCATTCTTTGGGGCACACGTGAGGAACACAAATGCGAACAAGCCTGAATGGTCCCCAGGACAATATGCAACTGAAAACTCACACCCCAGAAGTGACTCGAACCCATACTCCCAGAAGCAACGCAACTGGTATGTACAAGACGCCTTAATCCACTTGACCATCATGACCGGACATAATGAGGTGATAGCCGAGGCTATTTGAACCACCCCACCGCCGGCACTCGGATAGTAATCTTGGGCATAGCATTTTACCAAATCACCTCATTCTTTGGGGCACACGTGAGGAACACAAATGCGAACAAGCCTGAATGGTCCCCAGGACAATATGCAACTGAAAACTCACACCCCAGAAGTGACTCGAACCCATACTCCCAGAAGCAACGCAACTGGTATGTACAAGACGCCTTAATCCACTTGACCATCACGACCGGACATAATGAGGTGATAGCCGAGGCTATTTGAACCACCCCACCGCCGGCACTCGGATAGTAATCTTGGGCATAGCATTTTACCAAATCACCTCATTCTTTGGGGCACACGTGAGGAACACAAATGCGAACAAGCCTGAATGGTCCCCAGGACAATATGCAACTGAAAACTCACACCCCAGAAGTGACTCGAACCCATACTCCCAGAAGCAACGCAACTGGTATGTACAAGACGCCTTAATCCACTTGACCATCACGACCGGACATAATGAGGTGATAGCCGAGGCTATTTGAACCACCCCACCGCCGGCACTCGGATAGTAATCTTGGGCATAGCATTTTACCAAATCACCTCATTCTTTGGGGCACACGTGAGGAACACAAATGCGAACAAGCCTGAATGGTCCCCAGGACAATATGCAACTGAAAACTCACACCCCAGAAGTGACTCGAACCCATACTCCCAGAAGCAACGCAACTGGTATGTACAAGACGCCTTAATCCACTTGACCATCACGACCGGACATAATGAGGTGATAGCCGAGGCTATTTGAACCACCCCACCGCCGGCACTCGGATAGTAATCTTGGGCATAGCATTTTACCAAATCACCTCATTCTTTGGGGCACACGTGAGGAACACAAATGCGAACAAGCCTGAATGGTCCCCAGGACAATATGCAACTGAAAACTCACACCCCAGAAGTGACTCGAACCCATACTCCCAGAAGCAACGCAACTGGTATGTACAAGACGCCTTAATCCACTTGACCATCACGACCGGACATAATGAGGTGATAGCCGAGGCTATTTGAACCACCCCACCGCCGGCACTCGGATAGTAATCTTGGGCATAGCATTTTACCAAATCACCTCATTCTTTGGGGCACACGTGAGGAACACAAATGCGAACAAGCCTGAATGGTCCCCAGGACAATATGCAACTGAAAACTCACACCCCAGAAGTGACTCGAACCCATACTCCCAGAAGCAACGCAACTGGTATGTACAAGACGCCTTAATCCACTTGACCATCACGACCGGACATAATGAGGTGATAGCCGAGGCTATTTGAACCACCCCACCGCCGGCACTCGGATAGTAATCTTGGGCATAGCATTTTACCAAATCACCTCATTCTTTGGGGCACACGTGAGGAACACAAATGCGAACAAGCCTGAATGGTCCCCAGGACAATATGCAACTGAAAACTCACACCCCAGAAGTGACTCGAACCCATACTCCCAGAAGCAACGCAACTGGTATGTACAAGACGTCTTAATCCACTTGACCATCACGACCGGACATAATGAGGTGATAGCCGAGGCTATTTGAACCACCCCACCGCCGGCACTCGGATAGTAATCTTGGGCATAGCATTTTACCAAATCACCTCATTCTTTGGGGCACACGTGAGGAACACAAATGCGAACAAGCCTGAATGGTCCCCAGGACAATATGCAACTGAAAACTCACACCCCAGAAGTGACTCGAACCCATACTCCCAGAAGCAACGCAACTGGTATGTACAAGACGCCTTAATCCACTTGACCATCACGACCGGACATAATGAGGTGATAGCCGAGGCTATTTGAACCACCCCACCGCCGGCACTCGGATAGTAATCTTGGGCATAGCATTTTACCAAATCACCTCATTCTTTGGGGCACACGTGAGGAACACAAATGCGAACAAGCCTGAATGGTCCCCAGGACAATATGCAACTGAAAACTCACACCCCAGAAGTGACTCGAACCCATACTCCCAGAAGCAACGCAACTGGTATGTACAAGACGCCTTAATCCACTTGACCATCACGACCGGACATAATGAGGTGATAGCCGAGGCTATTTGAACCACCCCACCGCCGGCACTCGGATAGTAATCTTGGGCATAGCATTTTACCAAATCACCTCATTCTTTGGGGCACACGTGAGGAACACAAATGCGAACAAGCCTGAATGGTCCCCAGGACAATATGCAACTGAAAACTCACACCCCAGAAGTGACTCGAACCCATACTCCCAGAAGCAACGCAACTGGTATGTACAAGACGCCTTAATCCACTTGACCATCACGACCGGACATAATGAGGTGATAGCCGAGGCTATTTGAACCACCCCACCGCCGGCACTCGGATAGTAATCTTGGGCATAGCATTTTACCAAATCACCTCATTCTTTGGGGCACACGTGAGGAACACAAATGCGAACAAGCCTGAATGGTCCCCAGGACAATATGCAACTGAAAACTCACACCCCAGAAGTGACTCGAACCCATACTCCCAGAAGCAACGCAACTGGTATGTACAAGACGCCTTAATCCACTTGACCATCACGACCGGACATAATGAGGTGATAGCCGAGGCTATTTGAACCACCCCACCGCCGGCACTCGGATAGTAATCTTGGGCATAGCATTTTACCAAATCACCTCATTCTTTGGGGCACACGTGAGGAACACAAATGCGAACAAGCCTGAATGGTCCCCAGGACAATATGCAACTGAAAACTCACACCCCAGAAGTGACTCGAACCCATACTCCCAGAAGCAACGCAACTGGTATGTACAAGACGCCTTAATCCACTTGACCATCACGACCGGACATAATGAGGTGATAGCCGAGGCTATTTGAACCACCCCACCGCCGGCACTCGGATAGTAATCTTGGGCATAGCATTTTACCAAATCACCTCATTCTTTGGGGCACACGTGAGGAACACAAATGCGAACAAGCCTGAATGGTCCCCAGGACAATATGCAACTGAAAACTCACACCCCAGAAGTGACTCGAACCCATACTCCCAGAAGCAACGCAACTGGTATGTACAAGACGCCTTAATCCACTTGACCATCACGACCGGACATAATGAGGTGATAGCCGAGGCTATTTGAACCACCCCACCGCCGGCACTCGGATAGTAATCTTGGGCATAGCATTTTACCAAATCACCTCATTCTTTGGGGCACACGTGAGGAACACAAATGCGAACAAGCCTGAATGGTCCCCAGGACAATATGCAACTGAAAACTCACACCCCAGAAGTGACTCGAACCCATACTCCCAGAAGCAACGCAACTGGTATGTACAAGACGCCTTAATCCACTTGACCATCACGACCGGACATAATGAGGTGATAGCCGAGGCTATTTGAACCACCCCACCGCCGGCACTCGGATAGTAATCTTGGGCATAGCATTTTACCAAATCACCTCATTCTTTGGGGCACACGTGAGGAACACAAATGCGAACAAGCCTGAATGGTCCCCAGGACAATATGCAACTGAAAACTCACACCCCAGAAGTGACTCGAACCCATACTCCCAGAAGCAACGCAACTGGTATGTACAAGACGCCTTAATCCACTTGACCATCACGACCGGACATAATGAGGTGATAGCCGAGGCTATTTGAACCACCCCACCGCCGGCACTCGGATAGTAATCTTGGGCATAGCATTTTACCAAATCACCTCATTCTTTGGGGCACACGTGAGGAACACAAATGCGAACAAGCCTGAATGGTCCCCAGGACAATATGCAACTG
Source organism: Procambarus clarkii (assembly GCF_040958095.1). Classification (NCBI taxonomy): domain Eukaryota; kingdom Metazoa; phylum Arthropoda; class Malacostraca; order Decapoda; family Cambaridae; genus Procambarus; species Procambarus clarkii. The sequence goes on from NC_091166.1 coordinate 14,277,896, forward strand.
AAAACTCACACCCCAGAAGTGACTCGAACCCATACTCCCAGAAGCAACGCAACTGGTATGTACAAGACGCCTTAATCCACTTGACCATCACGACCGGACATAATGAGGTGATAGCCGAGGCTATTTGAACCACCCCACCGCCGGCACTCGGATAGTAATCTTGGGCATAGCATTTTACCAAATCACCTCATTCTTTGGGGCACACGTGAGGAACACAAATGCGAACAAGCCTGAATGGTCCCCAGGACAATATGCAACTGAAAACTCACACCCCAGAAGTGACTCGAACCCATACTCCCAGAAGCAACGCAACTGGTATGTACAAGACGCCTTAATCCACTTGACCATCACGACCGGACATAATGAGGTGATAGCCGAGGCTATTTGAACCACCCCACCGCCGGCACTCGGATAGTAATCTTGGGCATAGCATTTTACCAAATCACCTCATTCTTTGGGGCACACGTGAGGAACACAAATGCGAACAAGCCTGAATGGTCCCCAGGACAATATGCAACTGAAAACTCACACCCCAGAAGTGACTCGAACCCATACTCCCAGAAGCAACGCAACTGGTATGTACAAGACGCCTTAATCCACTTGACCATCACGACCGGACATAATGAGGTGATAGCCGAGGCTATTTGAACCACCCCACCGCCGGCACTCGGATAGTAATCTTGGGCATAGCATTTTACCAAATCACCTCATTCTTTGGGGCACACGTGAGGAACACAAATGCGAACAAGCCTGAATGGTCCCCAGGACAATATGCAACTGAAAACTCACACCCCAGAAGTGACTCGAACCCATACTCCCAGAAGCAACGCAACTGGTATGTACAAGACGCCTTAATCCACTTGACCATCACGACCGGACATAATGAGGTGATAGCCGAGGCTATTTGAACCACCCCACCGCCGGCACTCGGATAGTAATCTTGGGCATAGCATTTTACCAAATCACCTCATTCTTTGGGGCACACGTGAGGAACACAAATGCGAACAAGCCTGAATGGTCCCCAGGACAATATGCAACTGAAAACTCACACCCCAGAAGTGACTCGAACCCATACTCCCAGAAGCAACGCAACTGGTATGTACAAGACGCCTTAATCCACTTGACCATCACGACCGGACATAATGAGGTGATAGCCGAGGCTATTTGAACCACCCCACCGCCGGCACTCGGATAGTAATCTTGGGCATAGCATTTTACCAAATCACCTCATTCTTTGGGGCACACGTGAGGAACACAAATGCGAACAAGCCTGAATGGTCCCCAGGACAATATGCAACTGAAAACTCACACCCCAGAAGTGACTCGAACCCATACTCCCAGAAGCAACGCAACTGGTATGTACAAGACGCCTTAATCCACTTGACCATCACGACCGGACATAATGAGGTGATAGCCGAGGCTATTTGAACCACCCCACCGCCGGCACTCGGATAGTAATCTTGGGCATAGCATTTTACCAAATCACCTCATTCTTTGGGGCACACGTGAGGAACACAAATGCGAACAAGCCTGAATGGTCCCCAGGACAATATGCAACTGAAAACTCACACCCCAGAAGTGACTCGAACCCATACTCCCAGAAGCAACGCAACTGGTATGTACAAGACGCCTTAATCCACTTGACCATCACGACCGGACATAATGAGGTGATAGCCGAGGCTATTTGAACCACCCCACCGCCGGCACTCGGATAGTAATCTTGGGCATAGCATTTTACCAAATCACCTCATTCTTTGGGGCACACGCACACTCATTATGTCCGGTCGTGATGGTCAAGTGGATTAAGGCGTCTTGTACATACCAGTTGCGTTGCTTCTGGGAGTATGGGTTCGAGTCACTTCTGGGGTGTGAGTTTTCAGTTGCATATTGTCCTGGGGACCATTCAGGCTTGTTCGCATTTGTGTTCCTCACGTGTGCCCCAAAGAATGAGGTGATTTGGTAAAATGCTATGCCCAAGATTACTATCCGAGTGCCGGCGGTGGGGTGGTTCAAATAGCCTCGGCTATCACCTCATTATGTCCGGTCGTGATGGTCAAGTGGATTAAGGCGTCTTGTACATACCAGTTGCGTTGCTTCTGGGAGTATGGGTTCGAGTCACTTCTGGGGTGTGAGTTTTCAGTTGCATATTGTCCTGGGGACCATTCAGGCTTGTTCGCATTTGTGTTCCTCACGTGTGCCCCAAAGAATGAGGTGATTTGGTAAAATGCTATGCCCAAGATTACTATCCGAGTGCCGGCGGTGGGGTGGTTCAAATAGCCTCGGCTATCACCTCATTATGTCCGGTCGTGATGGTCAAGTGGATTAAGGCGTCTTGTACATACCAGTTGCGTTGCTTCTGGGAGTATGGGTTCGAGTCACTTCTGGGGTGTGAGTTTTCAGTTGCATATTGTCCTGGGGACCATTCAGGCTTGTTCGCATTTGTGTTCCTCACGTGTGCCCCAAAGAATGAGGTGATTTGGTAAAATGCTATGCCCAAGATTACTATCCGAGTGCCGGCGGTGGGGTGGTTCAAATAGCCTCGGCTATCACCTCATTATGTCCGGTCGTGATGGTCAAGTGGATTAAGGCGTCTTGTACATACCAGTTGCGTTGCTTCTGGGAGTATGGGTTCGAGTCACTTCTGGGGTGTGAGTTTTCAGTTGCATATTGTCCTGGGGACCATTCAGGCTTGTTCGCATTTGTGTTCCTCACGTGTGCCCCAAAGAATGAGGTGATTTGGTAAAATGCTATGCCCAAGATTACTATCCGAGTGCCGGCGGTGGGGTGGTTCAAATAGCCTCGGCTATCACCTCATTATGTCCGGTCGTGATGGTCAAGTGGATTAAGGCGTCTTGTACATACCAGTTGCGTTGCTTCTGGGAGTATGGGTTCGAGTCACTTCTGGGGTGTGAGTTTTCAGTTGCATATTGTCCTGGGGACCATTCAGGCTTGTTCGCATTTGTGTTCCTCACGTGTGCCCCAAAGAATGAGGTGATTTGGTAAAATGCTATGCCCAAGATTACTATCCGAGTGCCGGCGGTGGGGTGGTTCAAATAGCCTCGGCTATCACCTCATTATGTCCGGTCGTGATGGTCAAGTGGATTAAGGCGTCTTGTACATACCAGTTGCGTTGCTTCTGGGAGTATGGGTTCGAGTCACTTCTGGGGTGTGAGTTTTCAGTTGCATATTGTCCTGGGGACCATTCAGGCTTGTTCGCATTTGTGTTCCTCACGTGTGCCCCAAAGAATGAGGTGATTTGGTAAAATGCTATGCCCAAGATTACTATCCGAGTGCCGGCGGTGGGGTGGTTCAAATAGCCTCGGCTATCACCTCATTATGTCCGGTCGTGATGGTCAAGTGGATTAAGGCGTCTTGTACATACCAGTTGCGTTGCTTCTGGGAGTATGGGTTCGAGTCACTTCTGGGGTGTGAGTTTTCAGTTGCATATTGTCCTGGGGACCATTCAGGCTTGTTCGCATTTGTGTTCCTCACGTGTGCCCCAAAGAATGAGGTGATTTGGTAAAATGCTATGCCCAAGATTACTATCCGAGTGCCGGCGGTGGGGTGGTTCAAATAGCCTCGGCTATCACCTCATTATGTCCGGTCGTGATGGTCAAGTGGATTAAGGCGTCTTGTACATACCAGTTGCGTTGCTTCTGGGAGTATGGGTTCGAGTCACTTCTGGGGTGTGAGTTTTCAGTTGCATATTGTCCTGGGGACCATTCAGGCTTGTTCGCATTTGTGTTCCTCACGTGTGCCCCAAAGAATGAGGTGATTTGGTAAAATGCTATGCCCAAGATTACTATCCGAGTGCCGGCGGTGGGGTGGTTCAAATAGCCTCGGCTATCACCTCATTATGTCCGGTCGTGATGGTCAAGTGGATTAAGGCGTCTTGTACATACCAGTTGCGTTGCTTCTGGGAGTATGGGTTCGAGTCACTTCTGGGGTGTGAGTTTTCAGTTGCATATTGTCCTGGGGACCATTCAGGCTTGTTCGCATTTGTGTTCCTCACGTGTGCCCCAAAGAATGAGGTGATTTGGTAAAATGCTATGCCCAAGATTACTATCCGAGTGCCGGCGGTGGGGTGGTTCAAATAGCCTCGGCTATCACCTCATTATGTCCGGTCGTGATGGTCAAGTGGATTAAGGCGTCTTGTACATACCAGTTGCGTTGCTTCTGGGAGTATGGGTTCGAGTCACTTCTGGGGTGTGAGTTTTCAGTTGCATATTGTCCTGGGGACCATTCAGGCTTGTTCGCATTTGTGTTCCTCACGTGTGCCCCAAAGAATGAGGTGATTTGGTAAAATGCTATGCCCAAGATTACTATCCGAGTGCCGGCGGTGGGGTGGTTCAAATAGCCTCGGCTATCACCTCATTATGTCCGGTCGTGATGGTCAAGTGGATTAAGGCGTCTTGTACATACCAGTTGCGTTGCTTCTGGGAGTATGGGTTCGAGTCACTTCTGGGGTGTGAGTTTTCAGTTGCATATTGTCCTGGGGACCATTCAGGCTTGTTCGCATTTGTGTTCCTCACGTGTGCCCCAAAGAATGAGGTGATTTGGTAAAATGCTATGCCCAAGATTACTATCCGAGTGCCGGCGGTGGGGTGGTTCAAATAGCCTCGGCTATCACCTCATTATGTCCGGTCGTGATGGTCAAGTGGATTAAGGCGTCTTGTACATACCAGTTGCGTTGCTTCTGGGAGTATGGGTTCGAGTCACTTCTGGGGTGTGAGTTTTCAGTTGCATATTGTCCTGGGGACCATTCAGGCTTGTTCGCATTTGTGTTCCTCACGTGTGCCCCAAAGAATGAGGTGATTTGGTAAAATGCTATGCCCAAGATTACTATCCGAGTGCCGGCGGTGGGGTGGTTCAAATAGCCTCGGCTATCACCTCATTATGTCCGGTCGTGATGGTCAAGTGGATTAAGGCGTCTTGTACATACCAGTTGCGTTGCTTCTGGGAGTATGGGTTCGAGTCACTTCTGGGGTGTGAGTTTTCAGTTGCATATTGTCCTGGGGACCATTCAGGCTTGTTCGCATTTGTGTTCCTCACGTGTGCCCCAAAGAATGAGGTGATTTGGTAAAATGCTATGCCCAAGATTACTATCCGAGTGCCGGCGGTGGGGTGGTTCAAATAGCCTCGGCTATCACCTCATTATGTCCGGTCGTGATGGTCAAGTGGATTAAGGCGTCTTGTACATACCAGTTGCGTTGCTTCTGGGAGTATGGGTTCGAGTCACTTCTGGGGTGTGAGTTTTCAGTTGCATATTGTCCTGGGGACCATTCAGGCTTGTTCGCATTTGTGTTCCTCACGTGTGCCCCAAAGAATGAGGTGATTTGGTAAAATGCTATGCCCAAGATTACTATCCGAGTGCCGGCGGTGGGGTGGTTCAAATAGCCTCGGCTATCACCTCATTATGTCCGGTCGTGATGGTCAAGTGGATTAAGGCGTCTTGTACATACCAGTTGCGTTGCTTCTGGGAGTATGGGTTCGAGTCACTTCTGGGGTGTGAGTTTTCAGTTGCATATTGTCCTGGGGACCATTCAGGCTTGTTCGCATTTGTGTTCCTCACGTGTGCCCCAAAGAATGAGGTGATTTGGTAAAATGCTATGCCCAAGATTACTATCCGAGTGCCGGCGGTGGGGTGGTTCAAATAGCCTCGGCTATCACCTCATTATGTCCGGTCGTGATGGTCAAGTGGATTAAGGCGTCTTGTACATACCAGTTGCGTTGCTTCTGGGAGTATGGGTTCGAGTCACTTCTGGGGTGTGAGTTTTCAGTTGCATATTGTCCTGGGGACCATTCAGGCTTGTTCGCATTTGTGTTCCTCACGTGTGCCCCAAAGAATGAGGTGATTTGGTAAAATGCTATGCCCAAGATTACTATCCGAGTGCCGGCGGTGGGGTGGTTCAAATAGCCTCGGCTATCACCTCATTATGTCCGGTCGTGATGGTCAAGTGGATTAAGGCGTCTTGTACATACCAGTTGCGTTGCTTCTGGGAGTATGGGTTCGAGTCACTTCTGGGGTGTGAGTTTTCAGTTGCATATTGTCCTGGGGACCATTCAGGCTTGTTCGCATTTGTGTTCCTCACGTGTGCCCCAAAGAATGAGGTGATTTGGTAAAATGCTATGCCCAAGATTACTATCCGAGTGCCGGCGGTGGGGTGGTTCAAATAGCCTCGGCTATCACCTCATTATGTCCGGTCGTGATGGTCAAGTGGATTAAGGCGTCTTGTACATACCAGTTGCGTTGCTTCTGGGAGTATGGGTTCGAGTCACTTCTGGGGTGTGAGTTTTCAGTTGCATATTGTCCTGGGGACCATTCAGGCTTGTTCGCATTTGTGTTCCTCACGTGTGCCCCAAAGAATGAGGTGATTTGGTAAAATGCTATGCCCAAGATTACTATCCGAGTGCCGGCGGTGGGGTGGTTCAAATAGCCTCGGCTATCACCTCATTATGTCCGGTCGTGATGGTCAAGTGGATTAAGGCGTCTTGTACATACCAGTTGCGTTGCTTCTGGGAGTATGGGTTCGAGTCACTTCTGGGGTGTGAGTTTTCAGTTGCATATTGTCCTGGGGACCATTCAGGCTTGTTCGCATTTGTGTTCCTCACGTGTGCCCCAAAGAATGAGGTGATTTGGTAAAATGCTATGCCCAAGATTACTATCCGAGTGCCGGCGGTGGGGTGGTTCAAATAGCCTCGGCTATCACCTCATTATGTCCGGTCGTGATGGTCAAGTGGATTAAGGCGTCTTGTACATACCAGTTGCGTTGCTTCTGGGAGTATGGGTTCGAGTCACTTCTGGGGTGTGAGTTTTCAGTTGCATATTGTCCTGGGGACCATTCAGGCTTGTTCGCATTTGTGTTCCTCACGTGTGCCCCAAAGAATGAGGTGATTTGGTAAAATGCTATGCCCAAGATTACTATCCGAGTGCCGGCGGTGGGGTGGTTCAAATAGCCTCGGCTATCACCTCATTATGTCCGGTCGTGATGGTCAAGTGGATTAAGGCGTCTTGTACATACCAGTTGCGTTGCTTCTGGGAGTATGGGTTCGAGTCACTTCTGGGGTGTGAGTTTTCAGTTGCATATTGTCCTGGGGACCATTCAGGCTTGTTCGCATTTGTGTTCTTCACGTGTGCCCCAAAGAATGAGGTGATTTGGTAAAATGCTATGCCCAAGATTACTATCCGAGTGCCGGCGGTGGGGTGGTTCAAATAGCCTCGGCTATCACCTCATTATGTCCGGTCGTGATGGTCAAGTGGATTAAGGCGTCTTGTACATACCAGTTGCGTTGCTTCTGGGAGTATGGGTTCGAGTCACTTCTGGGGTGTGAGTTTTCAGTTGCATATTGTCCTGGGGACCATTCAGGCTTGTTCGCATTTGTGTTCCTCACGTGTGCCCCAAAGAATGAGGTGATTTGGTAAAATGCTATGCCCAAGATTACTATCCGAGTGCCGGCGGTGGGGTGGTTCAAATAGCCTCGGCTATCACCTCATTATGTCCGGTCGTGATGGTCAAGTGGATTAAGGCGTCTTGTACATACAAGTTGCGTTGCTTCTGGGAGTATGGGTTCGAGTCACTTCTGGGGTGTGAGTTTTCAGTTATATATATATATATATATATATATATATATATATATATATATATATATATATATATATATATATATATATACATATATATATATATATATATATATATATATACGACCGAAAGGGTAAGATTAATGATTCTAACACAAATCTTCTCAATATTTCTTATATTTTTCTTCTCTGTCGAGAGTTGTTGAAAAATTAACTCTTCAAAGTTCATTTTCACACTTTATTTATGGTCTGACGCCTAGAAACATTTTGCAAGACACTTCTCAATTTTTCAAAGACAATATATATATACATTTTCAGATATATATATATATATATATATATATATATATATATATATATATATATATATATATATATATATATATATGTATATATATATATATATATATATATATATATATATATATATATATATATATATATATATATATATATATATATATATATATTTTATCCCTACATTAACCTCAGTGTTGCACAACCAGGTGGCGCTGCCACCCACAGGGAAGCAGCCAAATCCCGTAAGTATAGAGAACTGGATCACCACTACAATTTTGTCCCCATTGCTTCTGAGACACTCGGCGCCTGGGGTAAAAGTGCTACCAGTTTTTTGAAGGAACTGGGTTCTAGGCTCATTGAAACAACAAGGGACGCGAGAGCTGCAAGCTTTCTTTTCCAGCGCCTCAGTGTGGCGATACAGAGGGGAAATGCACACTGCATCCAGGGTTCCTGCCCGCCATCTGAGGAGCTGGAGGAGCTCGACAACCTATGACAACCATCTTTGTAACCCATATGTAACGCCTTTTTTGTAACAAAGTTCAAATAAAGTAAATATATATGTGTACATACAAAAGAATGGGGGTGGTAGGAGAAGATAATATTAGTGTTCAGTGAGAAACCACAAGGTCTCCTCTGAATACTTTTTATTTTCTTCTCCGAGGCTATGGGTCCCCACATTGGCACCAGAGGTGGTACCCTCAAATTTAAAAAAAAAAAAAAAATATATATATATATATATATATATATATATATATATATATATATATATATATATATATATATATATATATATATATATATATATATATATATATATATATATGTATATATATATATATATATATATATATATATATATATATGTCGTACCTAGTAGCCAGAACGCACTTCTCAGCCTACTATGCATGGCCCGATTTGCCTAATAAGCCAAGTTTTCTTGAAGTAATATATTTTCTCTAATTTTTTTCTTATGAAATGATAAAGCTACCCATTTCATTCTATATGAGGTCAATTTTTTTTTTTTGGAGTTAAAATTAACGTAGATATATGACCGAACCTAACCAACCCTACCTAACCTAACCTAACCTATCTTTATAGGTTAGGTTAAGTTAGGTAGCCGAAAAAGTTAGGTTAGGTAAGGTTAGGTAGGTTACGTAGTCGAAAAACAAATAATTCATGAAAACTTGGCTTATTAGGCAAATCGGGCCTTGTATAGTAGGCTGAAAAGTGCGTTCTGGCTACTAGGTACGACATATATATATATATATATATATATATATATATATATATATATATATATATATATATATATATATATATATATATATATATATATATATATATATATATATATATATATATATATATATATATATAGCTGATGCCATGCTAAGCGTCGCAACATCAGACAAGGAGAAAGCCCGCCTCAGAGCAGTGCGTGCCCCCCATGCAGGAGACTTCCTCCTGGCAGTACCCATGTCTGCAATGGGCACGCGCCTAGATCCAGAATCCCTTCGTGTAGCAGTGGCCCTCCGCCTTGGTGCCCCAACTCACACTGAATACAAGTGTATTTGCAACAGGGTGGAAGCAGACCAATACGGACTGCATGGGTTGCATTGCGGAAGCACAAAAAGCTGGCATGCAAGACACAACGAGGTCAATGACATCATCAAGAGAAGCCTCGTCTCAGCTGGGTGCCCAGCGGAGAGAGAACCTCGCATCCTAGGGGTCCAAAACCCGGATTTCCCAGCACTTCGCCCTGATGGCATCACCATATACTCATGGAAGGTGGGTAGACAGTTGGTGTGGGACTACACATGTGTATCCACCCTGGTTGACACCTATGTACACTTCGGAGCTGATCAAGCAGGTGGGGCGGCCAACCACAGGGAAACAGCAAAATCACTCAAGTGCAGGCGACTGGAAGGTCAATACCTCTTTGTTCCCATAGCGTCTGAGACGCATGGCCCCTGGGGCAAGAGTGCCTTGGGATTTCTCAAGGAATTGGGGTCCAAGCTCATTGACGTCACCAGAGACCCAAGGGCTTCCAGTTTATTATTTCAGCGTCTCAGTGTGGCGATCCAGAGGGGAAATGCTTGCTGCGTCCTCGGTTCCTGTCCAGAAGCGGAGGAGCTTCAAGAGATCCATAACCTTTAGGCATTTGTCTTGTATGTTTTGTAACCTTTAAATACACAATAAAGGATATATATATATATATATATATATATATATATATATATATATATATATATATATATATATATATATATATATATATATATATATATATATATATATATATCACCACCAAAGACACCTTACAAGCAAAACTTATTGCGGAAGGAGGAAAGAATCGAGGCAACTACAGAAGCACCATATTCTCCCCCGAGCGCAAAGCGGAAGCTAAGAAGCTAAGAGCCTTCGTGAGAACAAGGAGATAGTTGTCAGGAGAGGTGACAAGTCGCCAATATACGTCATTCTTAAAAAAGACGAATATCTGGTGAAAATGAACCTCATACCCTCTGACCAAACTAAATTCCAAAGGGGTTACGAAGGACACTACAGCCGAATTGAAAGCAAAGGTCAACAAATTGATCGAAACTGTGAACGCTAAGAAATCCGGACTCCACCTGCCAAAGATTATTGGGGAATATAAACCTTGATACGCGTATGGAAATGTCAAGATACATAAGCCTGGAAACCCACTTCGGCCAATCATCAGCCAGATACCGACACCCACGTACAGACTGGCGAAACGACTCAACGGCTTGCTGACTCCTTATGTCCCTTGCACCTTCAGCCTGAAGTCTCCAAAGGAATTTGTTGACTTACTGCGGGGAACACGGGCCACAGGGATAAGAGCCTCGTTGGACATAGAATCACTGTTTACCAACGTATCTGTGGATGAAACAATCGGGATGATAGCAGACAGAGTGTATCGGGATCCGGCCTGTACTCCTCTTGACATACCAGAAAATATTCTAAGGAAACTACTCCAAGCTTGTACTAAAGAGGCACCCTTCTTGAGCCCGGATGGGCACATGTATAAGCAAGTAGATGGGGTCGCCATGGGTTCTCCCCTAGGTGTCCTGTTTGTGAACTTCTACATGGGTACCATCGAGCAAAAAGTCTTAGTCGACAGGAACGTGAAACCGGCCATATACTGCAGGTATGTTGACGACATTTTTACACAGGTACCTCATGACAGACATCTGCAGGAGCTGAAGGAGGCATTTGAGCAGAATTCTGTGTTGCGTTTCACTTACGAGATGGAGAAGGATGGGAAGCTGCCCTTTCTAGATGTAACAGTCATGGAAAGGAGCGGAGGTTTCCACACTGCAGTCTACACTACGGAAACAAACATAGGAATGTGCCTAAATGCCAACAGTGACTGCCCAGACTGGTACAAGAGGAGTGTTGTTAACGCTTATGTCAACCGTGCTCTCAGCCACAGCTCAGAGTGGAAGCAAGTCGACGAAGAACTCTCTGGGTAAGGCAGGTCCTAGTCAACAATGGCTTCTCCAATGGTTTCGTTGAAGACATCATAAGAAGGAAGGTGAAACGCCATGCAACCTCTGAAGACACAACTAACACAACAGCTATACCCCTATTAGACTATTTTACAGGAACTTCTTTTCCACAGCTCATAAAACGGAGGAAAGGGTCTTGAATGATATTGTTAATAGAAACGTTATCCCTACAGACAAAAATCAGAAGATACAACTGACGATTTACTATAAAACCAAGAAAACGGCCACCCTACTCATGAGAAACTCTCCAGACACTAAGCAGAACGCTTTAAAAGAGACCAACGTCGTCTATGCCTTCAAATGCCCTCTTGGGGACTGTATGCCTCAAAAAACTCAGTATATTGGCAAGACAACAACATCTCTTTCCAGGAGTTTAACGATGCATAAACAACAGGGCTCCATTAAGGAACATATAATCTCTTCCCACAAACAAACCATCACCAGAGAAATCTTAGCAAACAACACAGAAATCATTGATAGATACAGCGATAGCAGGCGGCTTGATATCTGCGAGGCACTACACATCAAGAAGTCAACATCAGCAATCAACAGCCAATTAATGCACAATTATATTCTACCCACTTCAAGATTCCGCTCCAATATAGAAGCATCAAGAAATATGGGCCAATAGGCCCTCTGCAATTAGTTCCATTCTTCCCTTTAATACCCATTGTCTCGTGTTCTGGCTTGTGTTGAAAGTTTGTTTTCACCTCATCCAAAACTGCTGTAACATATCACCTCACCCAAATGCAGGTATAAAAAATCGAAGATGTTTAAGCTCTATTCAGTTATAGTTGTGTGTGTGTGTGTAAACTAAAGTCTTTGAAAATGTAATAAGTTTTACGAAACCGCTCAAGTGTCGCATCAGACTAGAAATAAAAATGAATTTTGGAGAATTGATTTTTCAATTACCATCAACAGTGAAAAGAAACATAAGAAAGATCAAGAAAATTCGTGTTAGAATTATTAATCATACTTTTTCGGTTATATTAAATAATATATATATATATATAGGGTACCACCTCTGGTGCCAATGTGGAGACCCATAGCCTCGGAGAAGAAAATAAAAAGTATTCAGAGGAGACCTTGTGGTTTCTCACTGAACACTAATATTATCTTCTCCTACCACCCCCATTCTTTTGTATGTACACATATATATTTACTTTATTTGAACTTTGTTACAAAAAAGGAGTTACATATGGGTTACAAAGATGGTAATCATAGGTTGTCGAGTTCCTCCAGCTCCTCAGATGGCGGGCAAGAACCCTGGATGCAGTGCGCATTTCCCCTCTGTATCGCCACACTGAGGCGCTGGAAAAGAAAGCTTGCAGCTCTTGGGTCCCTTGTCGTTTCAATGAGCCTAGAACCCAGTTCCTTCAAAAACCTGGTAGCACTTTTACCCCAGACGCCGAGTGTCTCAGAAGCAATGGGGACAAAATTGAAATGGTGATCCAGTTCTCTATTCTTACGGGATTTGGCTGCTTCCCTGTGGGTGGCAGCGCCACCTGGTTGTGCAAGACTGAGGTTAATGTAGGTGTTAGCGAGGGTTGATACGCACGTGTAGTCCCATACCAACTGCTTGCCATTCTTCCAGGGGTTCACTGTGATACCATCCGGGCGACCAATAAGAGCATCAGAGTTACGGGGCGTTAGGTAACGGGGCTCTCTTTCAGCTGGGCATCCAGCTGTGGTGAGGCTCCTCTTGATGATGTCGTTAACTTCACTGTGCCTCGAGTGCCATCCCCCTGTGCTTTGGCAGAGTAGGCCATGGTGGCCGTACCTGTCAGCCACCACCTCGCCGCAAATACACTTATATCTGGTGTGGATTGGGGCAGCAAGGCGAAGGGCCAAAGCAATTCGGAGGGCGTGTGGTGTGAGACGCGTGCCAGTTGCCGACATTGGGGTTGCTAACAGGAAATCCCCTGCATATGGTGCTGCTACTGCTGTGAGGTGAGCAATGTCGTGTTGTGTTGTTGCAGCACCCAGGCACTCTGCAGCAACTTGGTCTACAATGGGGCCATCCTAGCTGGATTGCTTGTGGGCTTTTGGGGATGGTGGTTGAGGTGATTGGCCTGCACGAGAGGCCCACTCTGTGGCACAGCGTGTAAAATTGGGATCATGTACACCTGCCAGCTGATGTAAGTGGGCAGGTAGAATTTCCTTCACAAGGTCGTCAGATGCTGATAAGGAGGACAGGAAGGCTGGAACAGCGATTTGCGTTGCTGTTCGAACTCCGAGGCCCCCAAGTCTTACGGGAAGAGAGGCTTGTTTCCACTGTAGGTCATCGAGAGAGAGGTTAAGGGCTTTTTCTAGCATTGATTTCAGTAACCGGTCATACTCACTTAGTTTTTGGCTACTGTAAGATGGTGAACACCTCAGAAAGTAGGTTAACCTGGGGAGGGACAGACATCTGGTGATGAGGTAGAGTGCATCATGAGCATCAATATCCTTAATCCTCCCATCCATCCTCTTAAGGTCGGCGATTTTCTTATCAAGGACCTCATCGATGGCTTTCAACCCCAGGGGAGCTCCTAGGAGTGTGCTGTCTTCAGGTTTAGTTTTATTGATGTTTGGCAGAAGACCCTCTATTCTCTCTACGATGCCCTGGTTGGAACATATTATTTCACATTTAGAAGGGTTCAGGGTGAGGCCTAAAACTGCACCTTGCTCCTGGATTTTTCTGATGTCCTCCAGGAGGGAGTCTTGGGAACCAGCTAGGGTACCATCATCCAAGAACCAGATGTTACGCTCGCTGGACAGGACCTCTGTGACTTGTTTGATGACTAAGCAGAAAAGGAGAGGAGCAAGGGGGTCACCCTGTTGGACGCCTTCTCGCGAGTCAATTTCATGTTCGCCAAAAAGTAGCTTAAGATCCATACTGTGGCATGAATGTACAAATGGGTAGAGGGAAGGGAAATGACTATGAACCGCATGGAGTACAGCATCCCTCCGCACCAAATTGAAGGCATTTTTGAAATCTAGCTTGATAAGGGCCTTTTCGTCTGTGATGTTGGCGATGAAGGCTCGAGCTGCATGGGCTGCCGCCTCACACCCTTGTGGAATGCCAAACCCGAGCTGTTTTGGCTTCAGCATGTTGGCCGCTGCGTCACTAACTGTTCTTGCAGCTACCTTTGCGACGAGACGCCGGAGAGAATTGCCCACAGCTATTGGCCTGATCCCTCCATCCTTTTTCTTTAGAGCACAGAGAGATGCTCCAAAAAAGATAGGTCTTATGGACGCTGGTATGTTGCCAGCTAGACATGTGTTGGTGAATCTGGTTAGTTCCACCAAGAGGTTCTTTGCAATGTCACCAAGTGCAGGGTTGAGCATTTGCTTGAGGTGGTTGGGTTTTAGTCCTGTGAACCCACCTGCTGATCCTGTAGGGAAGGACATGGCTGCTTTATGGACCACAGATTCAGCCACCCAGAGAGGTTCTGCTCCGGTAGCCCCCACTTGTACAATGTCGTCCTCACGCGGAGCCCTGGGTGGGTGTTTCTCCCTTAGGGCTTGAGCTGTTGCGGCATCTCTGTCGGCAGTTGAGTCCTCACTGGTGATGACTCGTATTGCGCCAATAGTGTTTCCTTCTTCTATTTTCTTGGTGACTGATGTTCTGATTTTTGATGTCTCGGATATGCCACTGTTGCTCTTCCTGCCGTGGGTGTTTCTCGCGCGAGTGGGAATGCGCACCTGATTGTCCTCCCTGGGAAAATCATTTATAGCTTTGATGACTGAGGCTGCTAAGGTTTTGTCTCTCCTTGCAGGGGTGGCTAGACATATGTTGCCAAACATTAGGAGGTTGTGCCATGCTTGGGTCGTTCCAGGAGAGTCGTTGACCTTTCTCAGGAGGGCAGATAATTTGGCTGCTGCATGGGGGTGGGCTGCTTTAGGGATGTGCTGCAAGGTTCTGGCCGATGTTGCTTTGATAGCTTCTAATAAATTTTCTATGGGAATGAAGGTCTGGGAGGTGTTTTGTCTGACGGGCGGTGTGGGCTGTTGATTGGTGTTCTCCCTGGGAGGGCGCCCAGAACCCAAACACCTGGCTCCGTTGTTGGAATGAATGCGCACATAATCGTCCCTCAACCGGATATAGCATACCCTGTCACACGTCTGACATCTACCGTGTCTACCCCTGCCTGATGGCTCATCTTGGCTTGGAGAAGCCTGGCTATCTGTTGAGAGCTGCGACATGGGCGGGCGCTGGGCGCGAGGGTGGACAGCGGGTGGAGACTGGAGGGTGGGCGGCGATGGAGGCTGGGGGGGATAGTCAGCTGGCCGTGGCACTCACTACTCAGATGAGTGGTAATACATATACCACCTCTATACAAAGTGTGGGTATACACCCACTACACAATATGTGGGTATACATTGGGTGGGTGGGTGGCGTAGACACACATGGGAGCCTCCCGGCTTCTATGGGCAGGTGGCAAGGTGGCCTCGTGGGTGGGGAGGCGAAGTGGTGGGGTGGGGAAGGAGGGGGAGAGCAGGTACTTCCCGGCCTGGGCGCTGGGTGGGGGCGGGGGTCAGGGCGACACTAACACTGGTATAATGCCCCGGTATATCACTGCACAATAATGAATGAATCACACACTTGTAATCTGACTCACTGCACGTGTGATGTACTAACAGTATGATAGATATGTTGCGCCAATTATCGCTGACAACGTAACTTGTTCAACAAAACTTTCAAAAAAGAAAAACACAAAACACTATTTGGCACACGCGTAACCCCCACCTCTCTCTCCTGACCACACAACACCCCTCACTCACCCCCCACCTCCCCTCACTATGGGAGGCCTGCAGGGTCCATCCTGGCCCCTCACTCCAGCATCCATGACTCCACACTGCCAACCCACCTGTTTTGATAAGTTTTCACATAGATTGTACACAGTAGGCACTTCCGGCCTCTTCCACGTATATATATATGTATATATATATATATATATATATATATATATATATATATATATATATATATATATATATATATATATATATATATATATATATATATAACTGAAAACTCACACCCCAGAAGTGACTCGAACCCATACTCCCAGAAGCAACGCAACTGGTATGTACAAGACGCCTTAATCCACTTGACCATCACGACCGGACATAATGAGGTGATAGCCGAGGCTATTTGAACCACCCCACCGCCGGCACTCGGATAGTAATCTTGGGCATAGCATTTTACCAAATCACCTCATTCTTTGGGGCACACGTGAGGAACACAAAAACACATGTCCTGGGGACCATTCAGGCTTGTTCGCATATATATATATATATATATATATATATATATATATATATATATATATATATATATATATATATATATATATATATATATATATATATATAAATATATATATATATATATGTATATATATATATATATATATATATATATATATATATATATATATATATATATATATATATATATATATATATATATATATATATATATATGTCGTACCTAGTAGCCAGAACTCACTTCTCAGCCTACTATTCAAGGCCCGATTTGCCTAATAAGCCAAGTTTTCCTGAAATAATATATTTACTATAATTGTTTTCTTATGAAATGATAAAGCAACCCTTTTCTCTATGTATGAGGTCAATTTTTTTTTATTGGAGTTAAAATTAACGTAGATATATGACCGAACCTAACCAACCCTACCTAACCTAACCTAACCTATATTTATAGGTAAGGTTAGGTTAGGTAGCCAAAAAAAGCTAGGTTAGGTTAGGTTAGGTAGGTTAGGTAGACGAAAAAACATTAATTCATGAAAACTTGGCTTATTAGGCAAATCGGGCCTTGAATAGTAGGCTGAGAAGTGCGTTCTGGCTATTAGGTACGACACACACATATATATATATATATATATATATATATATATATATATATATATATATATATATATATATATGTCGTACCTAGTAGCCAGAACTCACTTCTCAGCCTACTATGCAAGGCCCGATTTGCCTAATAATCAAAGTTTTCATGAAATAATTGCTTTTCGACTACCTAACCTACCTAACCTAACCTAACCTAACTTTTCCGGCTACCTAACCTAACCTAACCTATAAAGATAGGTTAGGTTAGGTTAGGTAGGGTTGGTTAGGTTCGGTCATATATCTACGTTAATTTTAACTCTAATAAAAAAAAATTGACCCCTTACATAATGAAATGGGTAGCTTTATCATTTCATAAGAAAAAAATTATAGAAAATATATTAATTCATGAAAACTTGGCTTATTAGGCAAATCGGGCCTTGCATTGTAGGCTGAGAAGTGAGTTCTGGCTACTAGGTACGACATATATATATATATATATATATATATATATATATATATATATATATATATGTCGTACCTAATAGCCAGAACGCACTTCTCAGCCTACTATTCAAGGCCCGATTTGCCTAATAAGCCAAGTTTTCATGAATTAATGTTTTTTCGTCAACCTAACCTACCTAACCTAACCTAACCTAGCTTTTTTTGGCTACCTAACCTAACCTTATCTATAAATATAGGTTAGGTTAGGTTAGGTAGGGTTGGTTAGGTTCGGTCATATATCTACGTTAATTTTAACTCCAATAAAAAAAAATTGACCTCATACATAGAGAAAAGGGTTGCTTTATCATTTCATAAGAAAAAAATTATAGTAAATATATTAATTCAGGAAAACTTGGCTTATTAGGCAAATCGGGCCTTGAATAGTAGGCTGAGAAGTGAGTTCTGGCTACTAGGTACGACATATATATATATATATATATATATATATATATATATATGTCGTACCTAGTAGCCAGAACGCACTTCTCAGCCTACTATGCAAGGCCCGATTTGCCTAATAAGCCAAGTTTTCATGAATTAATTATTTTTCGACTACCTAACCTACCTAACCTAACCTAGCGTAACTTTTTCGGCTACCTAACCTAACCTAATCTATAGAGATAGGTTAGGTTAGGTTAGGTAGGGTTGGTTAGGTTTGGTCATATATCTATGTTAATTTTAACTCCAATAAAAAAAATTAACATCATACATAATAAAATAGGTAGCTTTTATCATTTCATAAGAAAAAAATTTGAGAAAATATATTAATTCAGGAAAACTTGGCATGTTAGGCAAATCGGGCCTTGCATAGTAGGCTGAGAAGTGCGTTCTGGCTACTAGGTACGACATAAATATATATATATATATATATATATATATATATATATATATATATATATATATATATATATATATGTGTGTGTGTGTGTGTGTGTGTGTGTCGTACCTAGTAGCCAGGACCTAGATTCAGGAAGCTCTGTGTATTTCTTCGTAAGTGGGTTTGCTACGAAGGTTCCTAAGTGCGCCCTAAGAAGATGCTTAGGTGCGATTCAATAAGGTATACTTAGGAAGAAAATTGTTGGCTTACCTGCGTGCCGATAGAGGTCACTACTGTGTTTCGTTTGGCCAATCAGAGAGCAGCAACATTCTTCATATTGAAGATTTAGCGCTGGCTTATCAGAGCTCTACTGCCTCCTATTTACGTCGAATTTTCTTATAAAATTAGTATATTTCGAAGTAAAACAATGTTTTTTTCAACTTCTACAGCCAGCACGGACATTGTAGTAAACAAATATGTTACATTTGTTGCTTACCTACGTAATTCTAAGAAATACTGTGTAGCTGTCCTTGTTGCTCGGAAGATGCGCTGACAATTATTGTATATATTTACTGAATTTACCCAAGTGCCACTAACTATCTAGTGACCTCGAAGAGGACAGAAAGCCGGCGGCTTGTTAAAGGGCCCGCCAATTGTCTTAATGATATTTTTTAGCTGGAATTTGGCATTTACGGCTTCAGCGGGTAGGCGCTTCCATGAGTTTATAGCCCTCTTGGTGGAAAAAAACATCTGTTTTCAGTCCTACTTGAGAGAACATACTCTCCAACACTATATCTGTGATTGTCCTGTTATCAGTGACTTCATACCAAATGGTATAAGGTATTTTGAGCTCTGTAATTACTTCATACACTCAGGAATATTGGAAGATATTCTTGTGCTGCACCCAGATTTTGCCAGTGGAAGCTAATAGATCAGCAATAAGTATTTTGTTCTCTCCTAATTCCATGTATGACTGGCCATCCTGTGAGGTGAGGATGTTGGGTGAGCTTGTAGCTGGTTTTTTATCTACACTGTGTGGTCCTTTATACAGAATAGGGAAGCAACACATTGCTGTGTATACCTAAACATGTTTAAAAATACATTGTTTGAGAGGAGTTTTGTAGAAACTGGTAAGAGTAATTATAATATAATGTTTCCATGATTCAGTGCTTACCTCTTGTGAAAATTGCTTAGAGTTGTTTAGTCAGAGTTGATTTGTTTTTTGTATTGAGGCTGGTATTTTCTAAATTGATTCCATGTACAGTATGTCTAACCATCCTGTGAGATGGGAGTATTAGGTAAACTTATAGCTAGTTTTTTATCTACACTGTGTAATATTCCATATAGAATAGGGAAGCAGCACATATACCTGCTGTGTATACCTAATCTTCTTAATAAAAAAAATCAGTAATAAAGATTTTAAATTATAGTTTGTATTATTACAAATGCAGTACTGTATTATCCTTATTAAATCATGTTGACCATGGATCATTAAGATCTCATGTTGATATGTAATACAAGTCATATTTCTTTTGAACTGCTAATCCATGCTAATCATTCATTAAATTGTGCATTGTGTCTCAATTTTTCACTTCCTTGGATATACTGTACAGTACAAAAAGATAGGATAAAAATAAACCAGTAATATTTCTTTCATTATATTTTTCATTTAAATAACTGCATCAATATTTTTACAGCTGACAGGATTTGTTTTCCCATACAGGTGCATTATTTGTTAAAAAAAATTTGGTTTATTGTTACACACAATGGTGCTACATAGCCTTCCCAGCTTGGTGCCTTCTTTTAATACTTACTGATTAAAAAATAAATAATAAATACATTTTTTTCAGGAAAAGTACATACAGTTGATTTACAAACATAATGTTGGATTTATAGGCAGAGCTAGTACATACAATACCTAAAGCCACTAATACTCATAGCATTTTGGGCAAGGTGTGGGGGGAAAAAACACAGACTAAAATTTAATAGTAATCGGGATTAGGTATAAATTGTGTTGAAAGAAGGAATAAAAAATACAAAAAGGGGGTTAACATAGCATAAATCAGCAATTGCACATGTTGGTGAACAGCGGTGTTTAAAAAATAGCAAGACATGGGTTGACATTTAGGAAGTAAGTTAGGTTACATGGAGTTAATTAGGCAGTACTTGGTTTAACTCTTAAACTGGTTGAGAGAGGTACAGCCTTTGACATGATTCGGGAGGTCATTCCACATTCTGGGTCCCTTGATTTGTAGAGCACTTCTAGTTTGGTTACACACAGCCAAATTGAGTAACAGGAAGAGGTCTTGGACACAAATTTGTTCCATGCTAAATGTAGAGGAATCAGCTGAGTATTCCTCAAATAAAATAAGTTGCCTCAGCTTATAAGGTAAATAAAATAAGCATTTCTCAAATAAGTAGCTGCTTCACCTCAGTGCCTTACTGCTACATAGCCTTCCCAGCATGGTGCCTTCTTTTGATAATTACTTGTTCCACACCCAAATTGTATAACAGGAAGAGGTCTTGGACCCCTACTTCCCTCTCTCTTTTTTAATAGTCTATATAGTCATAATTATAGCTTTAAGTATTCAATGAATAAAGTTTTTGACATTTTTACCCTTTTACTTACCTAACATCATTTGTGCAGCATATTTTTATGTCTCACCCAGATTTAATTTCAAAATAAAACCAAACTAAATAAATTAGAAATATGTATGTATAGCTAAGGTACACCCTTACTACTAGGTGAACAGGGGCATTTGGTGATAGTAAATGATCCCATCAGGCAGGGCTCATCACCTTCTCTCATATTTCATGTTCACCAGTGTTTATTTACTTAATAACTACTGGTATAATATCTTGCTATTATAAAACTAATTCTACTATCATCAAACACATATTTACTTCAAGTTTCAAGCAGAGAATGCATATATAACTAACACGAAGGACTACTCTTCACTAGATTCACCAGCTATAATATTTTGGTCATGTTCCAATATAAATCAATCCCAGTGTTATGTAGTAGAGAAAAAATGACTTATATCCAGTTTACGTAAAGCTACGAGTGGTCGAAACCACACTTAAATCCCGGAATGAACTTACGAAGGTTTTTCCACTTAGGGTAGTTAATTGAATACGGACGTAGCCGCCACGAAGGCGCTAAGACGGAA
Source organism: Procambarus clarkii (assembly GCF_040958095.1). Lineage (NCBI taxonomy): Eukaryota > Metazoa > Arthropoda > Malacostraca > Decapoda > Cambaridae > Procambarus > Procambarus clarkii. The sequence continues at coordinate 14,299,634 of NC_091166.1, forward strand.
AACGCTCTTAGCTAAGAGGAAAAACCTTCATAAGTACCTTCCTGAATCCGGCCCCAGAACGCACTTCTCAGCTTACTATGCAAGGCCCGATTTACCTCATAAGCCAAGTTTTCCTGAATGAATATATTTTCTCTAACTTTATTCTTATGAAATGATAAAGCTACCCATTTCATTATGTATGAGGTCAATTTTTTTTTATTGACGTTAAAATTAACCTAGATATATGACCGAATCGAACCTAACCTATCTTTATAGGTTAGGTTAGGTTAGGTAGCCGAAAAAGTTAGGTTAGGTAGTCGAAAAAACATTAATTCATATATATGTGTATATATATATATACATATATATACACACATATACATATACATATATATACATATATATATATACACATATATATATATTAGTTGATTTTATACCTGCACTGGGTCAGGTGCTGGGTATAAATATATATATATATATATATATATATATATATATATATATATATATATATATATATATATATATATATATATATATATATATATAGAAATATGTATATCCCATGTATATCTTGTAACCATCAAATGCATAATAAAGTACAAAAAATAAAAAAGGAAGGGGGTGGTAGGAGAAAAGCACACAGAAACTGTATTGGAGGGGATCTAAACATTCCCTCTAATGCGTTATGTGTGGTTTCCTCCGAGGCTATGGGTCCCCCTTCTTCCAGCTAGAGGTGGTACTCCCTTCCCTATATATATATATATATATATATATATATATATATATATATATATATATATATATATATATATATATATATATATATATATATATATATATATATATATATATATATATATATATATATATGTCGTACCTAGTAGCCAGAATGCACTTCTCGGCCTACTATGCAAGGCCCGATTTGCCTAATAAGCCAAGTTTTCCTGAATTAATATATTTTCTCTAATTTTTTTTCTGATCAAATGATAAAGCTACCCATTTCATTATGTATGAGGTCATTTTTTTTTTATTGGAGTTAAAATTAACGTAGATATATGACCGAACCTAACCAACCCTACCTAACCTAACCTAACCTATCTTTAAAGGTTAGGTTAGGTTAGGTAGCCGAAAAAGTTAGGTTAGGTTAGGTTAGGTAGGTTAGGTAGTCGAAAAACTATTAATTCATGAAAACTTGGCTTATTAGGCAAATCGGGCCTTGCATAGTAGGCCAAGAAGTGCATTCTGGCTACTAGGTACGACATATATATATATATATATATATATATATATATATATATATATATATATATATATATATATATATATATATATATATATATATATATATATATATATATATATATATATATATATATATATATATATATATATATATATATATATATATATATATATATATATATATATATATATATATATATATATATATATATATATATATATATATATATATATATATATATATATATATATATATATATATATATATATATATATATATATATTTTGGTAGCAGTCTTTCCTGTAGACATATATTATTAAATATGACCGAAAAAGTAAGATTAATAATTCTAACACGAATTTTCTCAATCTTTCGTACATTTCGTTTCACTGTTGGAGGTAAATAAAAAATCAATTCTCCAAAATTCATTTTTATTTCTAGTCTGACGCGACACGAGCACGTTTCGTAAAACTTATTACATTTTCAAAGACTTTAGTTCACAAATACACAACTGAATAGAACTTACGCATCTCCGTTTTTATATCTACATTTGAGTGAGGTGGAAGGGGTGATGTGGCATTAACACAAGACAGAACAAGATGTGGTATTAATAGGGTATTAATTTCATCAACACAAGACAGAACAAGAGTATTAATAGGGTATTAATTTCATCAACACAAGACAGAACACGAAACAATGGATATTGAATAGAAGTGTTTGTAGAAAGCCTATTGGTCCATATTTCTTGATGCTTCTATATTGGAGCGGAGTCTTGAGGTGGGTAGAATATAGTTGTGCAATAATTGGCTGTTGATTGCTGGTGTTGACTTCTTGATGTGTAGTGCCTCGCAAACGTCAAGCCGCCTGCTATCGCTGTATCTATCGATGATTTCTGTGTTGTTTACTAGGATTTCTCTGGCGATGGTTTGGTTGTGGGAAGAGATTATATGTTCCTTAATGGAGCCCTGTTGCTTATGCATAAGCAACAGGGCTCCATTAAGGATTATGACTCCGCTCCAATATAGAAGCATCAAGAAATATGGACCAATAGGCTTTCTACAAACACTTCTATTCAATATCCATTGTTTCGTGTTCTGTCTTGTGTTGATGAAATTAATACCCTATTAATACTCTTGTTCTGTCTTGTGTTGATGAAATTAATACCCTATTAATACCACATCTTGTTCTGTCTTGTGTTAAAGCCACATCACCCCTTCCACCTCACTCAAATGTAGATATAAAAACGGAGATGCGTAAGTTCTATTCAGTTGTGTATTTGTGAACTAAAGTCTTTGAAAATGTAATAAGTTTTACGAAACGCGCTCGTGTCGCGTCAGACTAGAAATAAAAATGAATTTTGGAGATTTGATTTTTGATTTACCTCCAACAGTGAAACGAAATGTACGAAAGATTGAGAAAATTCGTGTTAGAATTATTAATCTTACTTTTTCGGTCATATTTAATAATATATATATATATATATATATATATATATATATATATATATATATATATATATATATATATATATATATATATATATATATATATATATATATATATATATATATATATATATATATATATGTCGTACCTAATAGCCAGAACGAACTTCTTAGCCTACTATGCAAGGCCCGATTTGCCTAATAATCCAAGTTTTCATGAATTAGTTGTTTTTCGACTACCTAACCTAACCTAACCTAAATTTTTCGGCTACCTAACCTAACCTAACCTATAAAGATAGGTTAGGTTAGGTTAGGTAGGGTTGGTTAGGTTCGGTCATATATCTACGTTAATTTTAACTCCAATAAAAAAAATTGACCTAATACATAATGAAATGGGTAACTTTATCATTTCATAAGAAAAAAATTAGAGAAAATATATTAATTCAGGAAAACTTGGCTTATTAGGCAAATCGGGCCTTGCATAGTAGGCTGAGAAGTGCGTTCTGGCTACTAGGTACGACATTATATATATATATATATATATATATATATATATATATATATATATATATATATATATATATATATATATATATATATATATATATATATATATATATATATATATTTTGGTAGCAGTCTTTCCTGTAGACATATATTATTAAATATGACCGAAAAAGTAAGATTAATAATTCTAACACGAATTTTCTCAATCTTTCATACATTACGCTTCACTGTTGGAGGTAAATCAAAAATTAATTCTCCAAAATTCATTTTTATTTCTAGTCTGACGCGACACGGGCGCGTTTCGTAAAACTTATTACATTTTCAAAGACTTTAGTTCACAAATACACAACTGAATAGAACTTACGTATCTCCGATTTTATATCTACATTTGAGTGAGGTGCGAGGGGTGATGTGGCATTAACACAAGACAGAACAAGAGGGGATATTAATAGGGTATTAAAAGTATCAACACAAGACAGAACACAAACAATGGGTATTGAATAGAAGTGTTTGTAGAAAGCCTATTGGTCCATATTTCTTGATGCTTCTATATTGGAGCGGAGTCTTGAGGTGGGTAGAATATAGTTGTGCAATAATTGGCTGTTGATTGCTGGTGTTGACTTCTTGATGTGTAGTGCCTCGCAAACGTCAAGCCGCCTGCTATCGCTGTATCTATCGATGATTTCTGTGTTGTTTACTAGGATTTCTCTGGCGATGGTTTGGTTGTGGGAAGAGATTATATGTTCCTTAATGGAGCCCTGTTGCTTATGCATCGTTAAACGCCTAGAAAGAGATGTTGTTGTCTTGCCTATATACTGGGTTTTTTGGAGCTTACAGTCCCCAAGTGGGCATTTGAAGGCATAGACAACGTTAGTCTCTTTTAAAGCGTTCTGTTTTGTGTCTGGAGAGTTTCTCATGAGTAGGCTGGCCGTTTTTCTGGTTTTATAGTAAATCGTCAGTTGTATCCTCTGATTTTTGTCTGTAGGGATAACGTTTCTATTAACAATATCTTTCAGGACCCTTTCCTCCGTTTTATGAGCTGTGGAAAAGAAGTTCCTGTAAAATAGTCTAATAGGGGGTATAGGTGTTGTGTTAGTTGTCTCTTCAGAGGTTGCATGGCTTCTCACTTTCCTTCTTATGATGTCTTCGACGAAACCATTGGAGAAGCCGTTATTGACTAGGACCGGCCTTACCCTACAGAGTTCTTCGTCGACTTGCTTCCATTCTGAGCTGTGGCTGAGAGCACGGTCGACATATGCGTTAACAACACTCCTCTTGTACCTGTCAGGGCAGTTGCTGTTGGCATTTAGGCACATTCCTATGTTTGTTTCCTTAACTGTAGACTGCAGTGTGGAAACCTCCGCCCTTTTCCATGACTGTTACATCTAGAAAGGGCAGCTTCCCATCCTTTTCCATCTCGTAAGTGAAACGCAGCACGGAGCTCTGCTCATATGCCTCCTTCAGTTCCTGCAGATGTCTGACATCAGGTACCTGTGTAAAAATGTCGTCAACATACCTGCAGTATATGGCCGGTTTCAAGTTCATGTCGACTAAGACTTTTTGCTCGATGGTACCCATATAGAAGTTTGCAAACAGGACACCTAGGGGAGAACCCATGGCGACCCCATCTACTTGCTTATACATGTGCCCATCCGGGCTCAAGAAGGGTGCCTCTTTAGTACAAGCTTGGAGTAGTTTCCTCAGAATATTTTCTGGTATGTCAAGAGGAGTACTGGCTGGATCACGATACACTCTGTCGGCTATCATTCCGATTGTCTCGTCCACAGGTACGTTGGTAAACAACGATTCTACGTCCAACGAGGCTCTTATCCCTGTGGCCCGTGTGCCCCGCAGTAAGTCAACAAATTCCGTTGGAGACTTCAGGCTGATGGCGCAAGGAACATAAGGAGTCAGCAGGCCGTTGAGTCGCTTCGCCAGTCTGTACGTGGGTGTGGGTATCTGGCTAATGATTGGCCGAAGTGGGTTTCCAGGCTTGTGCGTCTTGACATTTCCATACGCATATCCAAGTTTATATTCCCCAGTGATCTTTGGCAGGTGGAGTCCGGATTTCTTGGCGTTCACAGTTTCGATCAGTTTGTTGACCTTTGCTTTTAATTCGGCTGTAGTGTCCTTCGTTACCCTTTGGAACTTAGTTTGGTCAGAGAGTATGATGTTCATTTTCGCCAGATATTCGTCTTTTTTAAGAATGACATATATTGGCGACTTGTCACCTCTCCTGACAACTATCTCCTTGTTCTCACGAAGGCTTTTAGCTGCCGCTTTAAGCTCGGGGGACAGTATGGTGCTTCTGTAGTTGCCTCGATTCTTTCCTCCTTCTGCAATAAGTTCTGCTTGTAAGGTATCTTTGGTAGTGACCTTCTTTTGTGTCTCGAGGTCGAATATGTCGTCCAACAGAATTTCCAACTCTACTTTCCGGGCCATCTCACTCGGTCTGGACATAACATGACAGTTTATGTACGAAAGATTGAGAAAATTCGTGTTAGAATTATTAATCTTACTTTTTCGGTCATATTTAATAATATATGTCTACAGGAAAGACTGCTACCAAAATATACTAATATTAAAGCGCACGACCCAGCAGCAAGGAATCAAGCCTTCACGATAAAATATCGCCAGGATCTGATTCGTGATCAGATATACAAGGCAGAGAATGAAATCAAAGACAACAAAACGCAACTACTTCATGCTACAAACGAGTGGAGAAATAGCAACATCGACCATAGTATCCGTACCCGCATTGAACAACACCTCGACATCCTCACAGACCAACATCACCTCAGCACTGAAACAAGGATTATCAAGAAACTAACAACATTATATGGAGGACCTATGGCAATTCCACGACCAAGAGATGGCTTCCTGAACCTTGCAGGAATTAACCTCACTGAGGACCAAGTCACTCTCCTAAATCTGGGCATAAACTGTCATGTTATGTCCAGACCGAGTGAGATGGCCCGGAAAGTAGAGTTGGAAATTCTGTTGGACGACATATTCGACCTCGAGACACAAAAGAAGGTCACTACCAAAGATACCTTACAAGCAGAACTTATTGCAGAAGGAGGAAAGAATCGAGGCAACTACAGAAGCACCATACTGTCCCCCCGAGCTTAAAGCGGCAGCTAAAAGCCTTCGTGAGAACAAGGAGATAGTTGTCAGGAGAGGTGACAAGTCGCCAATATATGTCATTCTTAAAAAAGACGAATATCTGGCGAAAATGAACATCATACTCTCTGACCAAACTAAGTTCCAAAGGGTAACGAAGGACACTACAGCCGAATTAAAAGCAATGGTCAACAAACTGATCGAAACTGTGAACGCCAAGAAATCCGGACTCCACCTGCCAAAGATCATTGGGGAATATAAACCTGGATATGCGTACGAAAATGTCAAGACACACAAGCCTGGAAACCCACTTCGGCCAATCATTAGCCAGATACCCACACCCACGTACAGACTGGCGAAGCGGCTCAACGGCCTGCTGACTCCTTATGTTCCTTGCGCCTTCAGCCTGAAGTCTCCAAAGGAATTTGTTGACTTACTGCGGGGCACACGGGCCACAGGGATAAGAGCCTCGTTGGACGTAGAATCGTTGTTTACCAACGTACCTGTGGACGAGACAATCGGAATGATAGCCGACAGAGTGTATCGGGATCCAGCCTGTACTCCTCTTGACATACCAGAAAATATTCTGAGGAAACTACTCCAAGCTTGTACTAAAGAGGCACCCTTCTTGAGCCCGGATGGGCACATGTATAAGCAAGTAGATGGGGTCGCCATGGGTTCTCCCCTAGGTGTCCTGTTTGCAAACTTCTATATGGGTACCATCGAGCAAAAAGTCTTAGTCGACATGAACTTGAAACCGGCCATATACTGCAGGTATGTTGACGACATTTTTACACAGGTACCTGATGTCAGACATCTGCAGGAGCTGAAGGAGGCATTTGAGCAGAGCTCCGTGCTGCGTTTCACTTACGAGATGGAAAAGGATGGGAAGCTGCCCTTTCTAGATGTAACAGTCATGGAAAAGGGAGGTTTCCACACTGCAGTCTACACTAAGGAAACAAACATAGGAATGTGCCTAAATGCCAACAGCGACTGCCTTGACAGGTACAAGAGGAGTGTTGTTAACGCATATGTCGACCGTGCTCTCAGCCACAGCTCAGAATGGAAGCAAGTCGACGAAGAACTCTGTAGGGTAAGGCAGGTCCTAGTCAATAACGGCTTCTCCAATGGTTTCGTCGAAGACATCATAAGAAGGAAAGTGAAAAGCTATGCAACCTCTGAAGAGACAACTAACACAACACCTATACCCCCTATTAGACTATTTTACAGAAACTTCTTTTCCACAGCTCATAAAACGGAGGAAAGGGTCCTGAAAGATATTGTTAATAGAAACGTTATCCCTACAGACAAAAATCAGAGGATACAACTGACGATTTACTATAACACCAGAAAAACGGCCAGCCTACTCATGAGAAACTCTCCAGACACAAAACAGAACGCTTTAAAAGACACTAATGTTGTCTATGCCTTCAAATGCCTACTTGGGGACTGTAAGCTCCAAAAAACCCAGTATATAGGCAAGACAACAACATCTCTTTCTAGGCGTTTAACGATGCATAAGCAACAGGGCTCCATTAAGGAACATATAATCTCTTCCCACAACCAAACCATCGCCAGAGAAATCCTAGTAAACAACACAGAAATCATCGATAGATACAGCGATAGCAGGCGGCTTGACGTTTGCGAGGCACTACACATCAAGAAGTCAACACCAGCAATCAACAGCCAATTATTGCACAACTATATTCTACCCACCTCAAGACTCCGCTCCAATATAGAAGCATCAAGAAATATGGACCAATAGGCTTTCTACAAACACTTCTATTCAATACCCATTGTTTGTGTTCTGTCTTGTGTTGATACTTTTAATACCCTATTAATATCCCCTCTTGTTCTGTCTTGTGTTAATGCCACATCACCCCTCCCACCTCACTCAAATGTAGATATAAAATCGGAGATACGTAAGTTCTATTCAGTTGTGTATTTGTGAACTAAAGTCTTTGAAAATGTAATAAGTTTTACGAAACGCGCCCGTGTCGCGTCAGACTAGAAATAAAAATGAATTTTGGAGAATTAATTTTTGATTTACCTCCAACAGTGAAGCGTAATGTACGAAAGATTGAGAAAATTCGTGTTAGAATTATTAATCTTACTTTTTCGGTCATATTTAATAATATATATATATATATATATATATATATATATATATATATATATATATATATATATATATATATATATATATATATATATATATATATATATATGTGTGAGGTGAAACATAGAGGCTGCAGAAGGCTTATTGGCCCATACGAGGCAGCTCCTTTCTAAACACAAAGAATAATCCAGTGTAATTGGCCTATTATGTTGGACATTGTCTTCTTTGTTGGCATCGATATGTTCTTGTCTTGTCCTTACTCGCATGGTGGGTAGAGTAAATAGTTCCGTGATTTGGGTGTTCATGGTAGGTCGCTCTATTCTTATGTGAATTGCCTCAAGAATTTGTAATCTTATTAGATTATTTACAAATTTTAACGTAGATAACAAATTACAAGATTACAAATATCAAATAATTACAAGAATCAAATAACGTAGATTACAAGATTATATATATATATATTATATATATATATATATATATATATAATAAATATAATATATATATATATATATATATATATTATATATATATATATAATATATATATATATATATATATATATTATATATATATATATATATTATATATATATATATATATATATATATATATATATATATATATATATATTTATATATATATATATATATATATATATATATTATATATATATATATATATATATAATATATATATATATATATATATATATATATATATATATATATATATATATATATATATATATATATATATATATATATATATATATATATATATATATATATATATATATATATATATATATATATATATATATATATATATATATATATATATGGCGAATAACCACATGTGAAAAATAGAAAATGCTTAACGCGTTTTCGGCTAATTCGCTTTCATCAGAGCAAAGTAGAATGAAGGTAAGAAAACATTGCTGATCAGACCTTTATATCTGCTTGGGCAGATTACCTGACCACCAAAAATAAGTGGAGGAAAGATATTATAAGAAAGAAGGTAACTGCAGAAGGCCTATTGGCCCATACGAGGCAGCTCCTATTAATATCTTCAAGTGCCATATGTGTTAAATGATTGCTATATTGTTTTATCGTGCTATATTGAGGCTTAAATAGAGATCCAACTTGTACATACCGGGGCTCACATTAAGGCTGTTGTTACAATGTTTGATCAGAACAGACTCGATCACGTTTCGTTCAACAAAATCCTTACTTTTAACAATACATTTTGCTGTGATAGAATGATTACATAAACTGGAATGTAAATACAATGCACTGGATTGCTGGACTGTACGAATACCATATGAATGCTGTTTTAAATGCGAGGAAAGAGATTTACCTGTCTGGCCGATGTAAACACATGCACACTCATTACAAGGGATGGAATACACACAACCTGCTACAGACGAGGGCGAGTTCTTAATTAACATGGACTTAACTGTATTATCATTTTTGAACATTAAGATTAATATTAAGGTTCTTCAGGGCTGGGGCAAGATTTACTAGACCCTCAGAATATGGTAATACCAACGAATTTTTCAGTTCTGGTTTAGACTTAGTAGTCTGTGTTACGAACCCGGATCCAGCGTCCGAGCCTGGAGCAGTGACAAACACGCCATCTGTGGGTCAGCTCCCGAAACCCCCGCCAAACGAACGACGACACCTAGTGAGGACAGCGTGTACTGGCCTCGAGGACCAGTTTCCAGTCTGGTTCAGCGCTCAACACCGCCGCTCCTGACCTCTGGTGAGGTGGTGCTCCGACGACAGCGCCATCTATGGACTGGATACGTCAGGTATTAGTATCTGAGCCTGTAAGTGTGGTGTTTTAGTGTCCCTGTTATTGATGACGTGTCTGCTTACAGAGCCGACCTGGGACCACTGTGTTGAAGGTGGAGTCAGTCTACCCGAGGCAGCCAGTCTCCATACTGTGAAGTTTGCTGCAGCTGTTGTGACGTCGTTCCCCCCGGAAGAACACTGTGGTGTGTTAAGCCTGCCAGTGGAGTGGCAGTGAAAGGATTTACCCGGGACCGACGGTTGGAGACGATAATCCACTGGGGTATTGAGGACAGGAGGGTGATTGGTGATATCACACGAGACTCCTGTCTAGGGCGTACCCCTTTTATCGTTCGTGGAGTGGCCGTACCAGCCTTGGTGGCTCAGTACCTGCCAGCAGACCTGCTGGACGTGTGGTTGACGGCCTCCACGACGGTGCCCCCAGTGGACCTGTGTTGTGGCTGACCTGTGGCCAGGGTAGGCTCGGCGTTCTCAGAGGACACGTCTTGAGGCCACGAAGAAAGCACCGCGGACTCAGCACCTAGCTTCTTGATCAAGAGTCTTCAGCAGAAGACTAGATTGTGCACGATCCCCTTGTAAAGTGTTAATACCCCTCCCCCTTGTGTACTCTTTTATTATATATATTTAATCGGTATTGGTGAACATTATAATATTAAGTTCTTAACTTTCTTTCCCTACTCCCTTTTAAGTTACTTGCGTCACGGATCTCATCCCTTGATAGCCACTACTGGCTTGGGAATGGATACATATATCTTCCTCTAACAACATCAGAGTGAGAACCCCGTTGCGTCCCGAGAGGGCCGTAACAGTCTGTTTGTAGAAAGTCCTTTTTGCTTGACCAAACGCAAGATCCAAGATCGATTTTGGGTATTTTAACTTCTTCCCAATTTCAAATATATTTGCTATTTCTTCATCAAAAAATTCCGGACTGCAAACTCTCAGTGCTCTGAGAAACATACCAGAAAAAAATGCCCGCTTGACCTTAAAATGATGATTTGAATAGAAATGTACATACGAGCACACATTGGTAGGTTTCCTATACACATTGAATTTGAAACTCCTACCAATTCTATGAATCATAATGTCTAAAAAAGGCAGAACACCATTCACTTCGTTCTCAGTTGTGAATTTAATTGATGGAACCAGCTAATTAATTTGATTGAGAAAATCAGTTTCGTCATGGTTAACCGGCCACAGGCATAAAATATCGTCAGCATATTGTGACGGTAACGCGTTGGTGTTCGGCTGTTCAAAAGCTAGGGGTATGGCCTCGTCACATATAGAAACAAAAAATAGAAAATCTGGAACTTCGTCTGTGGTAAGGTAATGGGAAGACACACAAAACACAAGTAAATTTAACAATGAGATTTTAATTACGTTAGAAAAGCAAAACATGAATAAAATGGACATAAAATTCGTATCATAAAATCAATCAATCAAAATAATAAGAATAATCAAATGACAAAATGAAAAGTTTCGTTAAGACAAGTGAGTAATAACAAGTGTATAACAAACAATGTAAATATGGATGCAGGAAGTTTGGCTTTAAGCTGCCACCTCTCTTAGTACACGTAAGCCAGAGCTTAGTCTACCAACGAGACGTGTTAACTTGTTGAAAGCACTGAATATTCTGAGATCGGTAGGTCGTGTGGCCCCAGACATCAGGTAGTGTGGCGGGTGGAGGGCAGGTGCAACTGGACACGCAGCCAATCAGCGATGAGCAGGCGACAGACAGGTAGTTTGGTGGTTCGAGGTGGAGCAGGTGTTCCTGGGGCTGCATACGTTTGCGCTCTGGCGAACCTTGGTGGTGTATTTGTTGGATATTGCTTCCATATTAGTTTTATAGGGATGTATATAGCGACGAACTTGGGAGGGAAGAGCAGGCTCAATCTCTTGAAGGAGATTCTTGTCACAATACCTATACCAGAGCAAATTTGAGGGTAAAATCCTGGGAAGGATATTTGTTTCAAAACATTCCATGTACAGATTGCTCAAAACAGGGGAGAGGGGATTACCCATCGCCATGCCAAATGTTTGTTTATAAAATGAATCATTAAAGCTGAAATAATTATCTTTAATGCACAATTTTATAAGTTCAATAATGGTGTTAGTAGGTAAAGTTAAATTATACCTTGGGAGTAGTTCCCGTAAGAATGACAACAGATCATAAACAGGAACCCTAGTGAACAGAGCCGTCACATCAAAACTCACAAGTTTAAAATCATAGTTTAATTTCAAACTAGACAACTTGTTAACCAAGTCCAAGTTGTTTGTTATGTGTGAGTTGGAAATGGAACCTACTACTGGAGACAAGACTTGGACAAGCCATTTGGAAAGTCTATATGCCACAGATCCAACAGAACTAATAATAGGTCTTGCAGGATTATTCGGTTTGTGTGTTTTAATAAGCCCATATAGATATGGGAGAGAAGGGGAACGACTTAAAAACTTAGGAATCAACTCCTTATCGTTCTTGAGCACGGTTTTAAGAGTTTTGTTGAAATGAGCAATAACTCTTTCAATAGGATCACTATTAACAGGTAAGTAAGTGTCTCTCTCTTCCAATAACTGGTTCATTTTTTGGATGTAGTCTTCTTTGTCCATGATAACAACAGCATTGGATTTATCAGCTTTAGTGATATGTAGAGAGTTATTTTTTTGAAGGTTTTGAACGCTCGCATGAACCTCTTTGGACAATTAGGCACAGTACCCTTAAGTAAAGACCCGTACACCATTCCCTTGCAAATATTGATGTCATCAGCTGAAATCTCACTAGATTTCTCCAAATTGCAAAAACATTTTGCAATATTTACATAATTCACATCTCTATTCGATATGGAGAAACTCAGACCGTAACCAAGAGCAGTCATCGTATCATTATCAAGTTGTTTACTAGAGAGATTAATAACAAAGTTAGTGTTGGCGTGTTTATTCCAATCACTTTGTTGAATGAGCCTATTTAATTTTGAATCAAGCTTTGTACTTACATTCCTGCAGGCAGATCTCATAACGGTGTAACAATAATCCATCATCGGGCGATTCCATTCCAAAGGTATAGCTTGAGAAAATGAATACTTACGGCTGTTCAACACCTTAAAACATTCCCGTACTTCTAATTTAAGCAAATCAATATTTTTACCAAGCACTAAGCGGGAAATCTCATCAAACGGTCGGTCAGCTAATTTAAGCACACTGTTGGAGGATAGGGAGCGGGAAAGCACTTGTTCACTGAGACATTTTCTTAGAAAACGAAGACGAATTTTTAAGGTATAGGATTTCACTAAAGCACAGCGAAAATTAGAAACAAAAGGTTTAAGAGCAGGGTAGAGAGAGGAGAAGTGAAGAAATTGGCGCGTGGTATCCATGTATGCAATAATGATCACAAAAACACTGATCCAAGTATGTGGTTATTCTGCATACTTGGATCAGTGTTTTTGTGATCATTATTGCATACATGGATACCACGCGCCAATTTCTTCACTTCTCCTCTCTCTACCCTGCTCTTAAACCTTTTGTTTCTAATTTTCGCTCTGCTTTAGTGAAATCCTATACCTTAAAAATCCGTCTTCGTTTTCTTAGAAAATGTCTCAGTAAACAAGTGCTTCCCCGCTCCCTATCCTCCAACAGTGTGCTTAAATTAGCTGACCGACCGTTTGATGAGATTTCCCGCTTAGTGCTTGGTAAAAATATTGATTTGCTTAAAGACGGAAGGGGCTGAACAAAACTTTGAAAAGGTTTTCAGGTTGAGCTGGTACAACAAGGACTCAAACCGCCTAGTAAAGATAGTGTTTGCAAACGAGACGATGAAGGAGGTTATTCTAGAAAAGAGGAGTCATCGGCATTATGTGGAGGAATACAAGAAAGTATTCCTCCAGAGTGACAGGATGTAGGAGGAGAGAACCAGGCATCAAAGACAAGGAGGAAGCGCAGGGTGAGAGGAGTAAACCGAAGAGCACTGCCCCCAACACAACGCTCCCAGAGAAAAGAGGGGAACCCACAACCTGCATTCCAGCAACACCAGAGGGGAGGGCAACACCACCTCCCTCCTCTGCATAGAAACCCTCCCTACCCCTCACCCTACCTGCCCCTCTCAAATGTTCACACAACCCTCCCTTCCCCCCCCCACCCCATTCTGTCCAGGTCACCACTCCCCCATTCCCACCTTGTTCAACCTTCCCTCTTTCCCCCCTCCCCCTCCACCCCATCCCCCCGCTATCCCCCCCTCACCCCGTATCTTCCATTTCCCCCTACCTCCTTACCCCATCCTCTACCTGTCCCCCCTTCCCTTGATACCCAACCCCCCACCCTAGAATCCTCTGAGACCCTGTTAACCACCTCACAGATCTTCTCACCCGTTCATTGTTTCCAAGCAACTATTTTACATATGGGTTATCACCTCAATATTTGCTAGACCTTCTAATCAGGTCAGGCTTGATGAACAACTCTCAAGGAGGGACACTCGTTTCTACTGCAGGCTGAGATCATAACAATGTGTAAAATGTTTATTACAAGCAAACTTGTTTAAATTATCAACCATTTATTTATATAAAACAAAAAACAACTTGAAAGTTCAGTTATAACAATCTGTATTTACATTTAGTAT